>NC_060282.1:82668909-82948596 GCF_021613505.1 Equus quagga | reverse complement strand
TCACTGGAAGACGGGCACACGTTAACTTCTAAATCCTGATGAAATGGAACAGAATATAAAGACAATGCACTGTGTTCACACCCATTCACATTCACATGCAAAAAGAATGAATTTGCTTAGTAAGATATTTAACTCTTCCACAGATATCTACATGATCTGTATTTTATATATATATTTAAAATTTGCCTTCTCTTTCTCTATATTATCTTGGGTAAATACAGAACAAAAAGAGCATCCTGAAGACCCAGGGCAGCGGCTTCTGCTGTGGAGGCAAGTGCAGATGAGCTAGGTCAAGTCGTTTCCTTCCTGAATTGACTCAGCCTGTCAAAAGGGAGTTGATGTTGGAAGGGAAAATAGAGGAAAAGAAATTTTAAAACTTGCAATTCATTTTTAGCTGTTCATGGGCAAAATGAAATATAGTATTTCCTAAGTTCTCAATTAAGCTTTTTCTGAAAATTGATATCATTAAAAATATCAGGACTAATATTAATGCTTTTAATAAGTTACAATCTATATTTAAAATTTTGAATGTATAAAGGAAGTCTATTCCTTTCTCACATGACATTTAAAATAAAGTGCGTATGATTCTTTTTCACAAGACTGTGTAGATTATGAAATATTTTCATGTGATGAAAAGTTTCTGTAGACAGCCATTTTATGTTAATAATTCACAGATAATTTGCAAAAAGTTATATGTTTTAAAATTCATATTTTGTAATTATAATTTTAGCTCTTTCAATTTGCCTACATAAGAAATTAACAGGGGCTGGCCCGGTGGCGCAGCGGTGAAGTTCACACGTTCCGCTTCTCGGTGGCCCGGGGTTCACTGGTTTGGATCCCGGGTGCGGACATGGCACCGTTTGGCACTCCATGCTGTGGTAGGCATCCCATGTATAAAGTAGAGGAAGATGGGCATGGATGTTAGCTCAGGGCCAGGCTTCCTCAGCAAAAAGAGCAGGACTGGCAGTAGTTAGCTCCAGGCTAATCTTTCTCCAAAAATAAATAAATAAATAAATAAAAGAAATTAACAAATTTAGGATTGTTGAGTAATAGAATATACAGAACGTAGACATCTAAATATTTCAGAAGAACATTTAAAACATATATTACATATTATAGTGGGAACATAGCTTTAAGGAATCACATTATCTAATTTTTTAATGTAATATTAATCTTACACAAGTGAAAAAGCTTTATTTTTAAAGTCAAATGCATGAAATGAAAATATCAAATTTTATTGCACAATAGAGGATTGTGTTCTTTCGCTTGAAGCTTTCTTAGCTTCCAGAGAAAGTCATAAATGATAAGACATCAGAAAATTAAGGTAAAGCTGCTGATTATTTGGAGATATTTAGTGATTAAATTTTCAGCAAGCATGTGAAATGTGAATTTTCACACTGATTTTAAAGTTGTATATTTTTTATTGCAGTTCAGCTTTTCAGAAAGAGCAAGAATTGACTTCTCTGATTGCCATACAGAACCACAGATCTATGGGGAAAAGGTGGTAGAGAGACTGGGAGTTTTCCTGCATAATGATAAATTTTAGGAATTGTCCTTTAGAAGGGAAAGTGCCCCTTGACTCTTCACTACCTCTCCCTGTATTAAGTTGATTGTTTCATGATGATAATCCCTGTGCTGGGGGTATAATTTACGTTCTTCACGGGTCGGTAGATAGTGCGTATCTTTGTCTGTGTACACACTGCTCATTAACTTGATTGTTTAGGTAAAATCTACAATCGAATGTAGGGAAGCTGTTCTGAACGTGTGAGACACTTTGGACTCGTCTCTGCCATATATCCCAGGGTTAGACATCTGTGAGGAGGACTAGCTCCTATTTTGAGAAGATTCAGAGGTTTTGCTAGAAATGGGTGTCTTCTTGAACAATTTTGTGGCTCTCATTGCTGACAGTCTACTTCTGGGTACCAAGCATGGTGACGACACAGTGGTGACGTAGAACTGGTTGGAAGATGCGCAGACAAGGAGCTAAAAGAAGAGGGCTGAGAATGAGTAGAGAGGACCAGCTGTAGTTCCCCCGCAGCCTCACGAGTCAGTGATGGGGCCACATGTCTATCTGGGTAGTTTACTGAGGGCTGTCAATTTGAGGCAGCAGTTAGAGTGTCCCAAGATTCTGAAGATGACAGTACAGCTTTCATCCATCGAGATTAGAAAACCAGAGAACCTGATGGATCTAGGAAAAAGGAGAATCCAAATGAAGAAAGGCTATATTTTTATCAACTGTTTTTTCTTAATATTTTCTTAGATGTGAGCCTGACCTATGATATTAAGGAAAAAAGAACAAGGGACTTTAAAGATAGTGTTTTGGAGAGAAGGCCAATAGCTACAAGAAAATGCAAGAGATTAAATTGGTAAAATATATCCAGCTATTTAAGACCTTAATAAATTTTCAAAAATTAATAATAGACTCATACAAGTATTTTCTTTTATATTTCATTCAGATTGAATTGTGTTTTCATGATAACATTACATCAGTACTTTCCTGATCATTGAAAGACTTTTTGGTTACATAACATATACTCAATTAATATTTTTGGCTTTCTACTTTGTCTGATATACATGGGTTTTTAAAAATATAATAAAACAATTCCTATTACCCAGTAACTTACCAAGGAGTTGAAGCTAATTCATATTGAGATAGTAAACCTGACAGTCTTATAACTAATAGCAGTATATACATATTCAATTATAGAATAGGGCAACGTAAATAAAGCATGGCATAAAAATTAAGGATAATAATCTTTAATCATATAGATTGATGTAATAAAATTTTTAGCAAAAGTAGGGGTCAGTTGATGCCTATGCAAATAAATACAATTTTATATCGACATAACTATTATGTTTATGTTTAATTAATATAAATTGTCTCAAACTTGCCATCAATAAGTAATTTTATGAAAATAAGTGACCATGAAGTGAATGAATATGTAGAAGAATGATACATATCTGCTAGACATTCCTGGCCTCACTTCCAGTGACTGTGGGAATAAATCTATAGCACATCTAAATATGAACTTGACTTTACGCAATAGAAGTATACTCAGAAACATGAAAGTGAGGGGCCGTGTCCAGATGGTGGACTGAGCACGTGTTCCTAACTCTTATTCTGAAAGTTTATTTTGACATTTCAGAGAATAAATATTTTTTAAAAGAACAGTGCTGTGCAGCCATAGAGATTGACGAAATGTGTCATTAGTGTACTAGCGTGTTGTTTAGACGTATTGTTTAAATGCCAATAGCAGCAGCTAAAGAGCTGGAAGTGGTTGCCTCTGAGAAAGAGAAAAGGGAGATTGAATTGAGAAGACTTTTTTTTTCCTGTAATAAGTCCTTTATTGTAACAAAATTATTTATATTTTAGCTCTGTGGCTCTATATTTAACAAAAATGAAGTATTTAAAAATAATAATTAAAGAAAAAAAGCTTCTAAAGAGAGCCCAAAAGGAAATTTCTTGAAGTCCTGAATAGGCACCTGAGAATACAGGATATCCGAACAACCAGTAAATATTTGAAAAGATGCTCAAAAGCATTAATTGTCTAGGAAATGCAATTTGAATCCATAACACCCTCCAGAATGGCCAGGAACAATGACAAGACAGAACCAACTGTTGAGAGAACTGAATTTTCACACACGGTTGATGAGAGTGTAAACTGGTGCCATCACTTTGGAAAATTATTGATAATGCCTCCTAAAGCTGAAGACATACACAGCCAGTGACCCAGCAATTCCTCTCCCGTGTATATGCCTGGCAGAAATACGTTCCATTCACGTGTAAAGAAAAGATGTGCTCTGAGATTTTCATGGAAGCACTATTATTAATAGCCCACAATTCTAAACTAGACAGATGGCAACTAAAAGTGGAATGGGTGAATGCATTTTGACATATTTACATAATCCGATGCTGTGCAGCAATGAGAATGGAAGAGCTGCATTTACACGCTACAGTAACGTGGTCGCATCTCACAAACTTAGTCTTAAGGGGAAGAAGCAAATCACAAAAGAATACACGCTCTAAGATTCCACTTATATAAAGTTAAAAAACCACCGCACCTAATCTATGGTGTCAAGATAGTGGTTGGTTTCCACGTGGGGGTTGTGACTGGACTGGATGTCTGAGTGGGGTTTCTGGGACGCTGGGAGTGTCTAGTTGCTTTGATTTGGATGCTGGTTACATGGGTGTGCTAGGTTTGTGAAAATCCATCAAATTATGATCAGAGCTCTCTTTCATATCTATGTTATATTTCAAGACAGCGTTAAAAAAAGCAACATTTCCTAAAGCTGAAGAAATATGTAAATCTTCAGATGGAAAAATCCAACTCATTGACATGTAGGCTGAATGCTCATTTGAGTTGAGGCTTGAATGACAAGGAGTCAGTTTTATGAACCCTGAGGAAAGAGCTTTCCAGCCAGAAATAGCAAGTACAAGGATGCCGTGGTAGGAACATCAGTATGTTCTGAGGAACAGAGGGAAGTTAGGACACCACAGAATGTGAATGAGGGAGCTGGGAGGGAAATCAGATTCTGAAAGATCTTTTGTTTTGTTTGGCCATGTTATGGAGTTTGGATTATATTTAACATGAGGTTTTTATGCAAGGTAATAACACAAACTGGTTTACATTTTTAAAAGACCACTCTAGCCGTTCAGCAGAGGATACGTGGCAGGTGGAAGCTGGAGAGCAGTCAGAAAGGTTTTATAGTCCTCTCTGTGGAAAAATGATGATGGCTTGAATGTGGGTTTTAGCAAAGGAAATGAGCAGAAGTGGATTGAATCTGGATATATACAGGAGGTTAAAATGCTAATATTTGCTTATGGGTTTGATAGTTAGGGTAAGATAAAGAGACAGCTCAGGAATTCCTCTCAGTGTTTGGCTAGGCAGTCTCATGGATGGCGACGCTGTTTACTGAGTTGCATTGTATAAGGGTGGCAACAATTTAGAGCGGCAAGAGGCAAGCCTGTTTTGCTTATGTTGTTTGAGAAATCCAAATGGACTTTCAGATTCTCATTTAAATTCTCTACATAATGGCAGCTCTTTTACAGCAGGGATAAAATCTGCCCATACTTGGACAGAAACTGCATGCTCAGACCATTCACTGTGCTGTTAAAAGAGGGCCAGTTGTCTTTCCCAAAACTTCCGCTTGATTCAGAGGTGTGTGGTTTCGCGATCTCGTGCATCCATGTGGTCAAACATTTTTTTACTCGTCTGTATTCTTAACATCAATTAATTCAACATGGTGCCGACGTCCGTGTTGACTTCAGTCTATCACCAACTAGTTGTAAATGGACTTTGTTCGCTCGATTTCCTTTTTCCTTAGGAGATGTTCTTTACGGGAGGTTGCTTGAGCCCTCCTGTAAGTATTCCCTTTATTAGCTTGCCCAGCCAGCCCTGCAGATCCACGTGAGTATAACTGAATCCAAGGAAAAGAAAGCCTGGGCCTAGGACAGCACAGCTGATAGCTCTCACCCCGTAAACCATGGCTGTGGCTGCAGGAATCTCTACAGTAAGAAATCCCTTTCAAGTTGCAGGAGAAATGAATAATCCTTTACCTGCAATAGTTTAGTGTCTCTAAGATCTTACTTCTCTGAAAGGCAACAACGTTTTCATCAGTGAAGGAGGTTGTTGTTCTCCTTAACAACCAGGGCTGGGTGAGTAAGTCACATGTTTTATGCCTCTTTAATGAAAATAATTGCTTTTTCAACAAGGTTAGAATTTCATTCGCTAGGATTAGGTCTTCAGACCTGTATGTTTATTCAGGTGTTAATCAACTTCATTAGTAGAATAACAGGTTAGAAAATCACTGCAAAGGGACATTTTATAATATTGGGGAGCTAGTCTATTTCCATAAAAGCTAATTTAGGGGCATGGACCATCCAACTCCCCAGGCTACTGCATAAACAGAATCTGCTTCGTGCTATGATGTTGACTGACCTCGGTGTTTCCTTTTCCTGGGGACCCCAACTCCTGCCCCAGGAGAACCATCTCTCTCCTCTTGTTTGACACACACTAATAGACCTGGGAGTGAGAAATTTCATTCTCCACGATTGCTAGTACACTAAATCTATGAAAAATAATGATCTGGCATTGATTTTTTCTTTATTTTTGGAATCTGGGGTTTCTCATTATTTCAAGCTCTCCTATAAAATTAAAATCATTTTCTTGTGTTATTTTAACTTGCCTAACTATGCTTTTGTATCTAATCTGTTGTGTCTGTTCCTTAATCTTCAATCACTGTTTGACCTAATCTTAAATTGCTGACCTAATATAAGTAAGGACATCCAGAGAAGTGGCCTAGCAAAAAATCTGTATGGCAAAATCAATGTAAAATGCTATACATTTGTCTTTGCAACACTAAATATACAATTAGGTTATTCTGAAATACTAATTCACTCCGTGTAGTAAAAATCAGCCAAAACTAATTGGCTACTGGTTATTTTATTCTGTACTTTCATTCTTTCAACAATGCTTTTTACGGTAATTACTCTTTAAATGTTGAAAGGATTAGAAATTATTATATTTTAGCACATTGTTAGTCATGGTTTTATATATAATTTTATCTTCAAAGAGAACACATTTTGTGGTAGAGGTAGAAAAGTAAGATGAGATTTAAAAGTAGCTTGACTCCTATATTTGCTTAAGTCCATAAGTCCAAAACATTCCATAAGACGTGGTGGGAGAGGGTGGATAACACGCAATGGAGAGTTCATAAAGAGCTTCGCATGTTGTACTAGAGAGAGTACACACACGCACACACACATTCATGTCCTTAGGTGAAAAACTTCCATTTTCTGACCCATTCTGCTAGCCTTCTGTTTCTATGTGTAACCAGACCAGCAGGTCTAAGGAAGCAGATCTAGGAAATAGTTAAGAATGCCAGCATCGATTTAGAAATTTCTGAGTAATGTCTTGAGGAACAGAATTGCTTCTTCTTAGGAGAAGTTGCGTTGTACTTGGAGATATATTCTATTGCAACATGATCTTAATTTCAATTTCTAATGTCTAGTCTAAGCATAAAACACATTAGGGAGAACCAATTTGGTAAATTCCTCAAACAATGTAATAAAATAGTTCTAATATGTAATTGTTTTGAGTAGGAAAACGTCCTTCTCTGTTTCTTTTCTCTCTTGCTCTCAGTAAACCAAATCTCCAGGAAGCCTGCCTAGCTGGACCACAAGGCATAATGAAGTGACTCTATCCATGTGTGGACCAGTAAAGTGCTTAAGAGGGAATGAACTACCCCCTCTAAGCCAGTCTTTGAAAACCTAAACTTATAATGTGATGGAAAATGTCATGCTCTACTTCAGGTTATCAGAGTTCATCAGCTTGCAGACACGGTTTTATTAAAAATTAGGAGGCCGAATGATATATTTTGTTATCATATCTAAACATCCTGGCTGCTACTCGGTATCAGATTCCCAGAAAAGTACAGAAAACTAAATGATAGATAACGATAGGGCTTATTTTATTCCCAAAAGAAAAATTCAATTTCTGAGAAATACATTTGAGGAAGCTGGTCTTGACAAATATACAAATTAGAGATAAAAAATAAGCAATATATGTGGTAATTTAATTTATTATTTTGCAAGGTACCTCTGACACGTCTCAAGGAAAAGAAATTATCTTAATGCGTATAATGTGATGTCATCTCGTTCATATCTGATTTTGGAAAAGCAGAGAGAAACCAAGGGGGAAAAAGCAGAATAGAATTATATGGACTAGGAATAGAGCTACAAAAAACATTATGGGGCAGGTTGCATATTTAATTAGCTTTATTTTTAAAATTTTTATGAGTATTAGTGAAAATACATTATGTAACCCTCAAGGACTAAAATTCCCACAGGCTGGGACTTGATGTTTTCTGTGTGCTGAGCAGGAGGCAACACCACATATTATTATCTTAGTCTCTGTTAACTTCTGGCTGGCTGTATACGCTTTTGGCTATGCTTCCAATTTAAATTACTTAAATTTTATTCTTTCTGAAGAGAAGCCATGATTTTGGTTTCTCTCAAAATAACATTTTCCCTTCTCTAAGTAGCTTTAATAAATTTATGTTTAAGTTCAAAAAGTGTGTTTTAAATCGTCAGGATACGGATTGGCATCAATGTCTACTCTGCTTGGACACAGGCATTTTCTTTATTGGTCTCAGGACCGCCATGATCTCTTAAGGCCCGTGAAACTCTGTGTCTCAAGGGAATAATCGCGTCTCATCACAGCAGGCAAGTGTTATCCCTGATTTGGCTTGCCCGTGTTCTGGATGGATTCCCTTGGCTAATGGACCAAACTGGAGGCTGGGTCTACGTACTTGAAACGGGAAGGAAACCAAGGATCCGGAAGATGAGTACAAACCTATGTCCAAACAAATATGTTTTGTTTAGAATGAAAATTTCTTGGAGAAGAGAATTTGTCTGCTTCAGCTTTGAATTTTAATTCTTAAAACAATACATAGCACATAGAGAGCAAGGTAAATGTTTCGAGAGTGAAATACATCGTGATTCTTTGAGTAAATGAATTAACTAATTGATGAAGCATCCATGCCACAGAAGACAAAGTAGTCAACATCGTCTCCGTCCAAGTTTTTCTGTTGGCGTCTTCTCAGCCTGACCTTGTGTCTCCCTTGATCATCCTACAACTTCAGGAATGTGTTTAGCTATTGCTATTCACTTCTTACAGTTGGTAAAACTGAGGCTAAGGGACAAGAAGTGGTGTATCCATGGAGAGACAGTCAGTAAACAAGGAAACCAAGATTGAAGCATAATATTCTGTCTTCAGAATATAATCTCTTATCTTCTATTTATGAGTGAGATCATACGGTTATTTGACTTTCTCCCTCTGACTTATTTCACTCAGCATAAAACCCTCAAGGGTCCATCCCTGTTGTCACAAATGGCTGGATTTCATCATTTCTTATGGCTGAGTAGTATTCCATGGCGTATATATACCACATCTTCTTTATCCATTTGTCCCTTAATGGGCACCTAGGTTGCTTCCCAATCTTGGCTATTGTGAATAATGCTGCATTGAACATAGGGGTGCATGTATCTTTATGCATTTGTGTTTTCAGGTTCTTTGCATAAATACCAACACAGCATTGGAGATTGGATTACCGCTTACCATAGGGGAAGGGGGGAGGGGGGAGGGCAAAAGGGGTGATTAGGCTCACATGTGTGGGGATGGACTATAATTAGTTTTTGGGTGGTGAACATGATGTAATCTACACAGAATTTGAAATATATTATTATTTATATCTGAAAGCTATATAATGTTATAATTCACTGTTCCTACAAGAAAAAAAAATTTTAAAAGGAATATAATCTTTCACTACTTCCTCCTATCCCGAAAGTTTTTACCTACAAAATGAATATATATAATATATGGTATATAGTACATGAACATAAATAAATGAACATATATAACATTAAAATATGAATGAATATATATTCATTTCATAAATATGTAAGCATATACATACCTGTACCTATGTATGGGTGTATACATGCTTTTGCTCTCTCACAGGTAAAAGCAAAATTGTCAATAAATATTAACATACTTTGAGTATTAAAAACCCTATATAAAAAAGGAGAATTTATTATAATTACTTCCCACCTCTGTGCTCTGATATGTGAGGACACCCACCTGGATATTTTGGTTTTTTCTCCATCTTAGTCAATTACAATTTTTGGCATCCTTTAAGAAAACACCAAGTGCCAAATGATCTCTAACTTTGATACAAATAAACTTCTCTGAACACACAAAGCCAACTCTGGTCATCCCCTCATCTCGCTTTCAAAGTTACGTATACTGCTACTTCCTTTATTCATATGCTGCTTGTTTCTGTTTTAACACGTGGGGTCTTGGAAGGCAGGAAAATGCTTCTTACAGATCCATGCCTGTCACCCAGCCTAGCCTAGCCTTGTATATCAGAACTGTTCATATATAAGTAGTCCTTAAGCCAGTTGTAAAAGACTCAATAATGGAGCTTTTCATACTTTCTATTAAAAAGAAAAATAATGTCTATTCAGTTGTACAGTTTCTTGAAGCAGAGTGAAGCAGCTGAAACTCTGTGGAGCTCAGTGCTTGTTAAAACAGATTGTAAATCGGAGCTAGTAGTGTGCACTTTTATGCCCAGTAAAAATCTGCATTCTTTAGCAAGTTCTCAGATAAACGTAATAGGCACATCACGGAAATATGCTGCTGCTTTGGGCTGTTTCACATGATCTTCACAAACTTCTCCTGAGCGCCTAACTGTGTACGGTGTTGTCTTACACGGTGTCAGAGAGAACTACACACACCCGTCTCAGCATTGCAGGGTTGGAGCAATTTTGAAACCGGCTTGCCAAAGAATATTGATTCTGATAACTTGTTAAAATCTTATGGATACAAGTTCTAGAATCTTACAGACACAACATAAATCTTATGAATACAAGTGCTAGAAGATCCTCTTTCTTCATTCTAATAAGTCTTAGGCAGAACTACCTGAAAAAGCGTTATTTTAAATTATGAGATATCCAGTTTTTTATTTTACATAAAAATTTACCCGGACACATCTGCTCCCAGCATCCTTTGTTCCACCATTAACTCAATTAGCAGGAGTAAAATCCTGGAAGAAGCTTTTGTACAACTAAAGACAGAATGGTGTTGCTTCCGGGGAAGAAATGGCAAGGGTGCTATGTTTTGTAGAATACTTCCATAAAAAATCTACTAGGCCAAAGGGATGCATTCTTGTCTGAGGAGAAACAACATCCCACAGATATTCTATAGCCCCGTCTCAGTTGCTAAGGAAAATGCTTCCATAAAAATAACTCTACAGGGCTCTCAAATTAGAGATGCCATCGGCCATTACATTACATTAATGCCAGCACACTTTAACTTAATGAAACGCATTTCATGCTGTTATCACAAAATGCACTTGAGAGAAGCAGTGCGGTATTGATACAAATGTTGCAACAAGCTGAAATGCTGTGTTTGCTGATTTAAAAAATAACCATGTTCTCTCTGTGCATAAACATGTATCAGTACCAAATTCAGTTTAATTTCTCTCTAGCACCCGTGTCATAAATTCTTTTCCTCTACTTTCTTTTATTGTCTCACTGAGCGATTTTCCAGATAGTCTGTGCTCTGAATGAAGCTTGGGTTGCATCTGCGAGGTCTTGGGATGAACTTTTGTTGATGGGTCACTGAGAGGAACCAGGTGATGACACAGCAGCCAGGATTATAACTCAAGGCTGCAGGTAGTGTGTGACCCCTAAATTACGTTCATGTACATTTACATGTGTCAAGAATTTAATATCGATCCTCACAATTTTTTATAATGCAAATTCTTTATGTCCGGGACTCTTGCAATTTGCAGGGTTTTGGAGCACCAGCACAATGCGCCACCACTGTGTAACAGGTGCCGTCTTATGCATGTGAAGGAGGTGCTGCATACGTCACCTGAAATCCATTCGTGCCTGCATGGCTGAGGGCACCACAGTGAGAGAGTTTGAGCTGATGATGCTGAGCAGAACCTGGGAAAACTCAGAGCTTCCAGGCTAGCAATTAGGATGGATGGCAGGTGGGGACACTACTATAATCTAAAGGAATAATGAGGGTTCACCTTGAAGCAGCATGAGAGGCGACTCTCCAGCTTCCCATGAGATGGAGGGGTGAGTATGAGCCGGCCAGGAAACTAGACTGTGCCCCCCACTTTAATGTCTTGCAAGACCTCGGGCTACTCAAAGATTTTCTTGAAGAGGTACTTGGGAAGCTAGAGTAGATCTGAGATATCCTCCTGGGTAACCCATACATTCCTTAGGGAGTGTTTAAACACTGAAACATTGATTGAATTCTAATTGGGAAAGCAGGAGAAATTCAGAGTTGCTGCAAAGGTGGTGTTCCGGGTAAGGCGTGTGTTGGGGTTGCAGACAAAAACCTGACTTTGTTGCATGATTGCAGAAGAATGTGGATGGTCTTTAGGTACTTGATGATTCGCTCCATGAGACTTCCCATCTTCAGAGAGTGGGTCACCAATCTGTTGATCCAGATAGGAAGCTCTCTAAAGGCGTCTTTACAACATAAACTCCAACTGCATGTTAGACTCAGCCCCAGTAAGAAATGTCCAAGTTAACTTGACTATGTAACAGGACTAGCTATGCAGGCAGATTTTGTTGGCAAAAATGTGGTGGTAGTTTACCCCCATTAATATTCTCCTTGTTTCCATCATCCATGGTGAACATACTAGGGACAAACTTAATCTAAATGCTCTTTAAATGTCTTTTGGATGATCTTGGTGTCACATTTGAGAATAATAATGTGGCACAATATTTCATCAAAATATAATAAAACCATTCTTGATGCTTCCTATCCACACCTTTCTAAGATTTGATAAACAACATGGTGTACTCATTGACAGTTCCTAATTCCTAGTCAATAAGTGCATCCTTTGACAGGCTGCTGCCAAGACAGTGCTATTTAGCGACAGCCTTCAAAGGTGGACTGCCAATACAGACCTTCCTTGGTGATTAGAGTTCTTCTGTAGCAGACTAATGGATAGCTTTAATCCTTTTTAAGCTGGCTGTAAACTTGTAACACTTTGCTCACTCTGTAAAATAATCTATAATATAGGCTTATACCATTTTCTGGTGTGTGTGTTTCCGGGATCCAGTCATCAGTGTGATAACTAATTTTTTTAAGGACTATTTTGGGGCTTAAGGCTGATTGCAATGGAGGCATTTGGATGATAAAGGAAACATTTCACCATCAAATGCCTTGTTGATCTAAGTAAATGACCCTCGTCTTGATGCTGTTTTGTACGCGTTGTGCAAGCACTGTGTTAGCTTGACCTGGTGGTCATTTGTGGCTTCTCACAGTGCGCTGGTCCTAACCAAGTCTCAGGAGTAACTGGTGTTTGTTGTTGGCATCTTCTCTCCCAGTGAAACCAGAATCAAAGTCATGTTTTGGTAAATTAGAAAGTTCCCAGTAGCACCTCGGCTGGAACTCTTTCCTCCTAGCGCACCTTCCCTGACCCCGGGTTTCTTTCATTTCCTTATAACTCTACTCTTTGCTTTTCAGAGAAAAGCATTCTGACAAATCAAAGAAGGCTAAGATGATAAATAGCTTCAGACATTGACCTCTCAGTGGTGATTTCACATTAATAGCAAGCCCCTGGAATAAATGCCTCGAATTCAAGCAATGGAGTATTAAAGACAGCACTTCATAAAGTGTGTCTGTGGGAAGCACTTTTGAAGGAGTCCCTCTCTGTTTCTTTCAAGATGTCCAGAAACATGGCTGTCTACTCCAGCTGCTTATTAGATATTATGTGTATTTTCAAGAGTAACACCAAGGTTACTTTGGTTTCTGATATAAATGTTTTCATATACTAATAAATGAAAACTAATATTACCTTTGAGTCATTAGGAGGATTATTCTATTTTAGGATTTTAAATATGGTTTTCACTAATATTGAAAAATATCCCCCAAATTAAAATTATTTGGTCATACCTGATTAGCTAATGTGCAATTGAGTATGTATTTAGAAAAAAATTTATAAAAGATAATTCCTAGTTTGGGGACTATATGCACACATGCATACACACACATAAACATGCACATATATGTACATACTCATATGTACAAATACATATATATGTATATACACACACACACAGAATAAAATGCTGTCGTCCATAAGCTTTGAGTTGTGTGAAACTCTAAGCATATGTCAAGGAAATGTACATATCTTTCCAAAATAATTACACGTATTTTGCTTAAGTAAGAACAACAAAGTATAAAATTATAGAATTATCTTATTTATTCTGTCTCCTTATTACAGATATACCCAACTCCATTGTTCATGTCAGTAAAGAGAAACTCTAGCTCACTCTTAAAATCCGTAACATTATTGATAGCATATGAATAGATGATTCCAAAATTCCTCAAAATATACACAACAGCAACCTCTTTTCCTATGGACAGATTCACAGTAGTTTCTTTGGAATTTCACATAGCCTGCTATTTGCCCTCTTCAAAGAGATTGTTGATAGGACATTTCTTGAAAAGTCAAGCTACCCTAAAGAACAGTATAAGGTTGTAAGAAGAACCACAGACAGAATAAATAGAATACTTCGAAAACTTGGGCCCTGAAAACTTTCTGCATATTTTATGACCTTTTAATATGTCTTACTCCAGTGGTTCCTTTAAATAGAAGCTAAATATGTTGGTGGTTAGCATTTTTCTCCCACGCTCATTTGTTCCTGGCAGCTCTTGGCGCCACACAGAGGCAGGTACCTTTCCTTGTTTGGCACTGCAGCATTTGGAGCGCACTGATTTCTGTCAGGGGCCTCCACAGAGCAGCCCTGGGTTGTCATGTGAAATGCACATTGTAATACTGAGATTGGCAGCCCCCAACAATCTAAGAGAAATGTAAAATCTTGGAGATTTCCAGCGAGAAAAGAAGGAACGACAACTCTGCATTGAAAAATTAAGCAGAAAATACCTCCCCCTGCCTACTTTTTCCCTTTTCAGTCAAGGTGATAAGTGCAAGGTATGAAATCTGTATCAACGTGGCAGAAGTTGGGACCGTAAGATCATTTGTCTAAACTTGGGGTGACAGTGCCTCAACTGACTATGAACACTAGTTCAACCTTGAGGGATACGGCTGCAGCATTCTAAAATGAAGCCCATCAAATGGAATACACTGCAATTATTTTATCCATGGGGTCCCCATAGCATAATTTAAATTGGGAAGTCCACTGCTAAATATATTGAATAACTTGAGTAATAATTTAATGTTTTCACTTCTATAACCCAGCTAAATTCTGTTTAACTAATGTGCACTGAACACCTACTACATGCAAGGCATTTCAAAAGACAAATATTAAAATTTAATTAATGCTTTTAAATTAAAATTATGGGAATTTTGATTCCAGGCAAGACCAACACTCCTTATCCTGATTCCTCCCGGAATACTATTTTAAACTCTGGACAGATGCATGGAGCAGAGAATAGAAGACTCCACAAGTTAAGTAGTAGCAGGTAGATTTGGAAGAAGATCAGAATATGAAGAACCACTCAAATGGCAGTGCATTTCCCATTTATGTTATCCCCTGTGATATTCCACAAACTGGTCTCAGAGGAGCTTGAAACCTGGAACTGGGTATCAAGGCAGAAATAGGCTTCAGGAGGTCTTTTTGTGGCTTGAGGAGAGGGAAAGAAGACTTCAGACAGCAACAGAGCCTGCAGCTTGGGGCTGTCATCACCTGAAACTCTGAAAGAGGGGAAACTTCTTTGATCAGAGAAGCTGTGGCCCCACGAAGGAGGGGTGAACCTCCATTGCATTTTTCTGTCTCTATCCACTTGCCATTTGGCCCCAGACATGGTCACAGCAGTGTTAAGAGTTCAGCAGAGAGGTTATTAAGGCACCAGCTTTCTAACTAGGGGAATAAGTAAGAGAGCCTAAGAAAATCTGAAAGAACCCAAGAGACTGTAAAAAGAGAGGAGCTGAGAAAACTGACCCGTAATGTTGCTATGAATTCTTCTGTGTTCATCTCTGATTCGAGGATGTGTGGATCTGATCTTAAACAGCATACTTTGAGAACTGAACAGAGAGGCAGCCAGCATGCCAGCCCTGGAATTTCCACTGGGAGACTTACATACAAGGAAGATCCAAATATCACAAAAAACATTGAAAAGTGAATTGACAGTACACAGAAGGTAGACTATGCTGTGGCCAGGATCTATTTCTCTCAGTTAAATGCTAAAATAAAAACACCCATAGAATTTGAATAAGATGAAGGGGCTCATAACATGATATTCAAAATATCCAGGATATGATTGAGAATTACTAGACATATGAAGAATCAGGAAAATCCCTACTCACATGGGAATGCAAAAATATTTACTGATAGGGTTTTCAATATATCTGGGTGTAGTATATGAGACAGCCACAACATAAAATAGGGCAGGTTAAAACTTACATGATGGCAAATTTCTATCTTTCAACCAAAGTAATAAAATACTGATTTGAAGTGTATTATAAAAAGCTAAATATGTACTTTGTAAAACCTAGAACAACCCCTAACACTCCCCCCAAAAAAATATGCAAAGAGATACAGTCAAACTAAAAGTGCATAAATAAGTAAAGAGAAGGTAGGAAAGGAGAAAGGAAAATGAAAAAGGTTATGAAAAATAAAGTGTAGAGCTACATCCAAGTATATCGATAATCCTATTAAATGTAAATGGTTTGAACAGACCAATGAAATTACAGAGATTATCAGAATGGATGGAAAGAAAAATTGTGACTGAACTAGATTCTGTGTAAAAGAAACTTACTTCCAATGTATTGAGACAGAGAATTTAAAAGAAAGAGAATGGAAATTATATACACAGAGGCTTTGAAATACGGGAAGAAAAACCAGCAGAGCTGAAAGAACTAAACAAATCCACAGTTACAGTTGGAGACTCCAACTCTGCTCCACTAGAAATAGATGTAGAAATTCAGAAAGTGTATAGAACGGAACAACCACCACTAACTGGATCTAATCAACACGTATAGAACGCCACCCAAAAGCAGAATACACATTTTTTTCACATGTGTATGAAGCAACTACTAGGGTAGACTGTGCTATAGGTAATAAAACACATCTTAACTTATTGAGATAATTGAAATCATACAGAATACACTTTCTGAGCAAAATGAAATTAAACTAGAAATCAACAACAGAAAGAAAACAGAAAAATCAACGGAAATTTGGAAAGTGAACATCACACTCTTAAATAATCCATAGCACAAAGAGGAAATTTCACAGGAAATTGCAAAATATTTTAACCAAATGAAAATGAACATATAGAAAATAAATATGTGAGATGCAGCTAATGAAATACTTAGAAATTTGTATTAAAAGCTCATATTACGAAAGAAGAAAGGTCTCAGATCAATAGCAGAAGCTTTCACCTTAAGAATCTATAAGTCAAGCAGATAGAAGGAATAATAAATACAGCAGAAATAAATGGAATTGTAAACAGAAAACCATAGAGAAAATCAGGAGCTAGTTCTTTGCAAATATCAGTAAAATTGATAAAACTTTAGTGAGATCGACAAGGAATAAAGGGAGAAGACATAAATTACCAATGTCAAGAATGAGTGGATATTGCTACAGACCCCACAGACATTGAAAGGACTACACATGTATTCAACAACTTTGAACAACGTTCCTTTGAAAAATTCCTTGAAAACCTCACACCACCAAAAGTCACTCAAGATGAAATAGTTACCTAAAAGAGTACTATAATTATAATGTAAATTGAATGTATTCTAAAAATTCATCCTGAAAAAATACATTTCCAAGTTTGGATCGTTTCACTGGCAAGTTTTACCAAACATCTAAAGATGAAATGACACCAATTCCTCACAATTTCTTCCAGAAAATAGAAGAGGGGGAACACATGACAACTCATTTTATGAAACGAGGACTACTTGGATAGTAACATCAGTGAAAGATACTCTGAGGAAAGGCAACGAACGACAAGCCAATATCATTCATGAACCTACCTGTAAAAATCTTCAACAAAATATTAGCAAATTGAATCCAACAGTATGTAAAAAAATATGTATACCATAACCCAGTGACATTTATCCTATATATGGAAGATTTGTTCAATAGTTCAATATTCAAAAATGAATTCATGTGACCCCCACCATATTAACAGTTTATAGAAGAAAAAACACACGATTAAATCAATGCATAAGAAGCCTTTGACAGGGGTCGGCCCGGTGGCTCAGCAATTAAGTGCGCATGTTCCACTTCTCCACGGCCTTGGGTTTGCCAGGTCGGATCCTGGGTGCAGATGTGGCACCACTTGGCATGCCACGCTGTGATAGGCATCCCACGTATAAAGTAGAGGAAGATGAGCATGGATGTTAGCTCAGGGCCAGTCTTCCTCAGCAAAAAGAGGAGGATTGGCAGTAGTTAGATCAGGGCTAATCTTCCTCAAAAAAAAAAAAAGAATTCTTTGACAAAATTAGTTATCCATTCATGAAAAAACTATCAGAAAACAAGTAATTGAAGGGAATTTCCTCAACCTAATAAAGTTGAATAAAAAGTACCAACATCATTCATAATCTTGAAAGATGGAGTACCTGCCCGCTAAGATTGGGAACAAGGCAAGAATTTTTCCTCTCACCACTCCTGTTTAAGAATGTCCTAGAAGACCTTGCCAGTGTATTACATCAAGAAAAAAAAAAAGTTACACAGACGGGAAAGGGAGGAATTAAACTGCACCTATTCAAATACAAGCTTTTCCATGCAGAACATCCCAAAGAATCTATTTAAAAAATATCTCCTGGAATTAATAATTTTTTTGCAAAGCCACAAAATACAAGGTCAACAATACATGCAAAAATATCTTATTTCAACACACTAAGAACAATTAGAAACAAAAATTTTAAAAAGCACACCATTAAGAATAACTCCTCTAAACTAACAAAAAATAAGTGCTTAGATATAAATGTACCAAAACAGCTGCAAGATTTTATGCTGAACATTAGAAAATCTGGTGAAATAAATCAGACAATTCATGCTGTGCTCAAGGATTGAAAGACCCAATATAGTAAAATTTTAAATTTTCACTGCATTGATCTGTATATTTAACACACTTTCACACAAAATCCTAGCAGGAACTTTTTTCGTTACAGACAAGATGATTTTAATGTTTATATGGAAAAGCAAATGAACTAGAATAGCCAAAACAATTTTGGAAAAGAATAAAGATGAAGGTGTCATCCTACCTGATTGCAAGACTTACTATGAAGCTGCAATGATCAAGACAGCACAGTGTTAGTGAAGAGACAGACACAGAGATCAGTGGAAGAGAACAGAGTCTAGAAATAAGTACAACTGACTTTTGGTGAATGTTTAAAGGCAATTCAATGGACAGGGAGGAAATATTTGCAAATCACGTATCTGATAATGAAATTTTATGTAGAATACATATAGAGCTGTCAAAACTTAAGACGAAGAAAACAAACAACTCAATTTTAAAAAGGGCAAATGACTTGGCAGAAATTTTACACAGAGGATAGATGGTTGACAAGTGAGCACATAAGAAGATGGCCATTAACAACTAAGGAAATGCAAATAAAAATGATGATGTGGTACCACTCCAAATGAGTCAGGTGATGCCAAGTGCTAGCAAGTGACGGACTCTCACTCATTGATGGAGTGAGTGCAAACTGTGTGCTCTGGGAAATATCTGGCAGTTTCTATAGGGTTAAATTTCCTTCACGTAGTGAGTGGATGGGAAACTGTGGTACCTGTATACAATGCAAGATTATTCAGCACTAAAAAGGAACAAATAACTTGGATGAATGAATCTCAAGGGCATTATGCTAATTAAAAGAAGTCAATTTCAAAAGTTTCTTAGTTCCAATTACCTGGCAGTCTAAAAAAGACAAAACTATTCTGACGGACAGATGAGTGTTGCCAAGGTGATGACGTGACTACAAAGGGACAGTACAAGGGAGGTTGTTGGGTGATGAAACTGTTCTTTATCCAGATCGTAGTCGTGGTTACACAAATACAAACATGTTAACATTCATAGAACTCTACAATAAAAACAAAAATTAATTTTACATG
This sequence comes from Equus quagga, assembly GCF_021613505.1. Lineage (NCBI taxonomy): Eukaryota > Metazoa > Chordata > Mammalia > Perissodactyla > Equidae > Equus > Equus quagga. The sequence continues at coordinate 82,928,981 of NC_060282.1, read as the reverse complement.
TTAATTTAAAAGAACATTTAAATTTTTTTAAGTGGTGGATAATGATTCCAATGGTTTCATGATGCTGCTGTTATTTCTTTAAGCGGGAAACATTCATCAGAGGCCCTTGGCTGTGTTTCAGGAGGCAGGGTGGTTCCGAGAGGCCACTGGACTGTCTCTTGGTTGATCTGGGTTATGGTCTAGTAACAGTCTAGTTCAACCAATTACTAAAGTAGGGTCAAGGCAAGGAAAACTCAGCCTAATTAAATACATAAATATAGAAATATAATATTTATTATATAAAATTTACATATGAATATAAATTATATTTTATGTGTATTGCATCGTCATGTATTATGTTTATTATTTATCATTTTATATAATGTATAATGCATATATAATTGGTATATATGTTATTTATGCTATAAACTTTCCTTTAGTATATTAACATGTATTCATTTTATATACATATCCAGTACACCATACAATAACATAAATTCATTATATATGTGTGTGCGTGTATATATATATGGCATGGTATCCTAGATTGTATCTGAGGCCCTTCAATATTTTAATTAAAAGGAAGCACATATGATAAAGATTTCCTCATATATAAATTTGTAAATGAATGCAGATATTCATATTAATAATGAAAATAGAATATTTTGGAATGGAGGACAAATGAACAAAACCTTTACAGTTTGTCTAAGCAGCTGTTAGCAAAACTCCCAGAGGCATCTGGAACCACCCTGTTTTGCTGTTTCTGCAGCTCTGAGCTCAGGAAGTATTTGCTCCTGGCTCCTCAGCCAGGAGTGCTGAGATATCTCAGCAGAGAAATGCTGAGGCCTGGGCACACAGTCCTCCACTCTGCTCTTTAGTCATAATGTGGGTGTCGTGAGTCTGAGAACGATGGCGCCTCTGGCTTAGAGGAGGTCATCCCCAGCCCACTTGCAGAATTGCTTCAGTGTGGAGAGTGGCCAACAGGTCCCCTGAGGTCTGGTGTGACCTCACGCACTTAGACTGGGCATCCACATTTTGGGGATGTAGACGCTTGCAGCGCACGTGGTTGGAGAGTGCTGTTGATCTTTGTGCTGAGTGTCCCCACTGCCTTGGCTTCCTTTAGGGCTTGTCTTTGAACAAGTAGACTGTCTGCATGTCTTTTCTCTCCATCACTCTGAATCTGCTCTTTATGTATTATTATGGTGGTCGCAGAGCCCCTCATCTTGTCTCATCTCCTCAGAAAAAAGGCTGCAAGTTGCCACAGAGAACACCACCCTAGAGAGAATCAGTCCACTAGACAAATGCAAGTGAGGTAAAGCAAGTAGAAAATAGAGAAGATTGAGAAAGGAAAAGCACAGACCATCTTGGGGAGAAAAGAGCTGACCTCTCCTTCCACTTGCCTGGCCCAGGGTGTCACAGGATTTGAAGGGCAGAAACAGTAAAAGGATGAAGGCAGTATTACATGGGTGCCAGAAATGTGACCAGATTTTCTTCTCACGTCTTTCTTCTTCCCTAATTTTGGACTATTGTAGCCTTTTCCTGAGAAAGCATCTTTGTCTGTAAAGAACTAGGGATTAAAATGTCCCAGAAGAGGTGTCACTGGCAGATTTGATATAATAATTTCTGGCTTTAAGCAAAAATAAGTAAAGAGGCTCCACCGATTTCCATTAGTTGCTCAACCAAATTCATCAGTGTAAGTAAAGGAGGAGGCAGGGGATCAATTCAAGGGTATGTCTAAGAATTGCTTTCTTTCTGCATTTCTGCTGAGTCTCTTGAAGATCTGTGATAGCTAGGACAGAAGGGTGGTATCATACAGCAATTAAACTAGAGAGAGGGCCTGATCTTTCTCAGACGCTCAGAGGAAACAGGTGTCTCATGGACACAGTGGCTTTCATTTTCCAAGGTCACTGATTTTATCAAGAACCAGCGTCACGAGGTTAAATTTGGTCTTTCCCCATGCACCCTTGGCCTCCAAGGTCAGAGCCTTCTCCTTGATCACTCAGCCAGAGGGGCAGGTCAGTCAGGCCTGATTCTAATAAAGGATAGTTCAGTTGTGATTATGCGTGAACTTTGTACATGTTCGCCAATAACAGTCTGTGCTTCATTTCTAAACAAACTGATTGTCATTTAGATCTCTTGGGTGTCTCCAGGTAGACTTTGTAAACTGAAAACAAAATAATGTGATAAAAAATCTCCCTATCTAATATATACACAAATTTTCCACATAGAAATAACAGTAAATTTCAGGGTTTTTAATCTTAAAGATTCCAATAAATTTATACTTTTTCCTATATGTACACCTTTATCTCAAGTGATAAGCTTGACAATAAATGTTTAACACTACAAAATGACTTGGACATGAACATTTTATTTGAAAGTGCCAAGATAAGTCTTGAAGTTATGGACTTTTTAGTACAAGGTAATATCAGATTATAAACTTAGTAAGCTGAAGATCAGACTCATATTTTACTGATAGATTAAGACCTAGATGTGGTTTCAAGGTGATAGGAATGAGGGATAAGTTTTTCCCAGCTGACCATGCTATTGTATCTGCCTAGATCACATTGTTCATGTTAACATGTCAGAAAAGGAGGAACCAGACTTCCACATATCTATTTCCCTGAAATAGATAAGTTTTAGTTTTAGTTTTACTCTAGGTTTTCTTATTGGAAATATCACTATATTTAGAAATGCAGTCAAGATTTAATGACCTGATACACAGCAGCATGACTAAAATCTAGTCTCAGAAACGCAACTGTGCTCCAGTAATAACTTACAGGAACTCTCAATAGGATTCAAGACAAGAGTGGGCTCATATAAAACCAAATTTAGTAGTCAAATTTCAACATGTATCTGGAAAACATATTTTGGACTTTAAAAAACCTGACTGAAGCGTTCTGAAACTTCCTGCCAGAAGTTTTAGCGTACCACTGCACTACTTTCTATCGCACACAGATTTGTGAGCAGTAAAATTTGCTTTGCGCTTCATTTGTAAAGTTCAAATTGCTTATTCAGCCCTCCATAAAAAATGATGCTTTATGCTTCTGGAAAGGTTATGAAATTACATCCACTTAAATTTTCGCACTGCTGCAATCGGGGGAAAAAAGCTGCGTTGTGCCAGGGAACAATGCAATGGGCAGCGAGAAAGTAGCAGAGACTGAAGGAAGGGATGGGATCAGCCAGTGATTCAGTAATCTCCCATTTTGGGAATTTGACCTGAAAACATTTCAGGAAGCTGGGGGAAGTTATAGAAGCTGAAATGCGTGTAAGTTATCTAGAATAGATGACTTTCCCAATGGCAAACGCATATACACACTCACTCGTCATTCTGAGAACTATCAGGAACCTCTCCCAGATCAAAATATGCATCAAAGGTGTATTTCTCCCCTCTGTGCTTAAAGCTCATCCTTTATCATTATAATCATATTCCAAATGAATACAATAAAGACCTAAAATGTTAACATTCCTTCCATGTATTGTAGATCAGTAGTAAAGTAAAATAAGAATTCAAATCATTTGAATTAGCTTTCCATGAACTGCCTTTTTTGTTGTAGTTGTGAGGAAAATTGGCCCTGAGCTAACATCCATGCCAATCTTCCTCTGTTTTATGTGGGACACCGCCACAGCATGGCTTGATGAGTGGTGCTACGTCTGCGCCCAGGATCTTAACCTGTGAACCCCAGGCCGGCAAAGTGGAGGACAGGAACCTAACCTCTACACCACTGCACCAGCCCCATGAACTGCTTTTTTAAAATCAGTTGTTTGAGATTAAAAATTACAATAACTAAGTCAATTGCAGGAATAAGAATGAATTTTATTAAATACTTCTATGTACATGATTCAATCATAAACTTTGTACGTCTGTTTAAGTAGGTACATATAGTGGATTTGGAAAGTAAAATTATCTATAGTATTGTCATTCGTTTTTCTTTATGCTGTCAAGAAAATGATACTTAAAAGTGAGAGTCCTTTAAAGAAGTGAGATAAATGTTGTTTTGGAAAATAGTAATTGAAATTATTCACCATTACTATTTTTAAATTTGGTAGTTACATCAAGCAGTAATTGCTAATAGGCTTAATATCCTGTGTCAATTTTAAAAGTTTTAATGGTCAGTGATTAACAGCCAAATGTCTTCAAAAATCTTCTTTATCCATTTTCTTTTTATGCCTTAGCAATCGTACAGTAAAAGTCTGGTAGAGCCAAACTTCTAAAGCCACTTATTTTTACAGTGAGTCTTTTGTGTTTGGGCGAATCAGAAAAAGAATTGTGTTAATGCAGCCGTTCACCGTGGAGCAGAAATGCTGAAATTCTCCACTCCCAACTTGCCCTTCACTCATGTTCTTTTAGTTTTCTTCAAGAGAGAAATACTACTCAATGAAAAATGCTGTAATGTGCTCATACACAGACTCTTTACCTGGCTCTTTCAAATATTTTTAAGAAAATTAAAATGTCTTCTCTTTGTTATAATTTTGGTTGGCTTAGATAATAAGTTTAACCAAAAGCATTGAACACATTTATAGGACAACTTGTTATTTGTGTAAAATTTTCTGTCATCCTGTGGAAGACACAGAGATAAATACAATATAGTCGCTGATCTCAAGACACATGCATTGTGGAGGAATAGACAGGCTCGTCCTGATTCTAATACAAATACAATCTCATAGTAATAAGTAGAATGTGAGATCTGTGAAAATTTTACAGGGAGTCCCAGAGGAATACCACCCCACGGGAATATTTATTACGCAGCTGAAAGGAGAAAACGTTTTGCCATTTCCAATGAAACCCAGAAGTAAAAACTTCCACAATTATAACAATTACGATGCATGTTGCACTTTAAAATTTATAAAAGTCTGCTATTCCACTGTCTTGTCTGTTTCTTTAAAATAGTGCTGTGAAGCAGTCAGAATAGGTGCTACCATCACCAGTTTATAGACAGAGGAAATTTGGTGAGAGAGGCTAATGATCATTTTAAAATTGGTAACAAATATGGACTCAAACCCAGAAATGCTAAGTAAATTTAGTTTTTGTTGCATTTTGTTTTTACCTTTCCCTTAAGCTAAGAAGAACAGGGTCTTTAAAAACAAAACAAAATAAAACCTTTCTTCCTCCTTAAGGTACTCACAAGAAAGGCAACTTTATCATGAGGTTCCTGTCTACCAAACTCTCTCAGATATGTTTAAAAGTACTTTTTTGCTCTCTTAGAAAAAGAAGTGATCCTGAATCATTTATGACCATAAGTCGTCAGGATCTTGGTTTTATAGCTTTCTGGACAGATGGCTCTCTCTCAGCACAGCCAACACCGTTTGTATACAGCTCGGGTTGACTGTCAAAAGGAAACACGTTCCCTACTAGAATATTAACCAACACCATAGTCTTTGTACTATTTAAGGAATTCTAAATGTGAATTTTAACCACTGTTATCAATATAAAGTTCATTCAACAAACGTTTGTGAACATCCGCTGTGTTCTAGAAAGACGTAAAGGACCCTCGAAACTTTCGTGTTTAATTTTATGTTACAAACCTGGAAGAATTTAGGCATTACTTACAAAGTTACATTCCTAGTTAACAGTTTCCTGAACATTTGTTCAGGGTTCTTTTTATAAGCAAAACCAAGGTGTTTGGCTAGTTCTTTTTCATATTTTTTTTCATTTTAATGGAGTCTCTAATATTTTCAAAGTAACCTCCTAGCAGATTCACGTTCTAGTGCAACATGCAAGTCCTAATGCATCCTCTTAGCATTTGTGGTGGCCTTGGATTCAAAAATAAATATTTATTTCCCACAAAGTATTCTAAATGCTCTTCAGGAATTGATATTTTGTAACAAATTGGATGAAAACACCACCTTATTCTGTTTTGCCTTCCTAGAGAGTGTTGCTCTTCTCACCGTCCACAGCACAGGATTCTGACTGACAACTGGTTTGCTTCTGAGAATACGCATTTCACGAAAAAAACTTTTCAAAAGATGGTGACAATAACGCTCACTGAGCCCTCATATAGTCCCAACAAATGTGTGGCATAGGTTTCATTAACCCACTTGGGGAAATACGCAGCATGAGGCTCAGAACCCGGACACCCGGCTGAAGATCACACCCTCAGTGGTGTAAACAGATTCAGACTCAGGTCTGTGTGGCTGCAGAGCCTGCATCCTTAACCAGTAGAGCAGAGGGTAGAGAACTCGGCGTGGCAGGGTTGGGAAAGGCCAGGCCTTACTGCTCAAGAGTGCAAAACGTGAGGTTATGATAAAGGGGTATTCCAGAGGGGCCCAGCTGTCCCTCCATTCTTGATTTAATTCCCTAAGAAATGGATCAGAGGCAGCTTCCATGCTATTTGGTGGGACAGCGTGCTCTGATACTGGTAAAGAATAAAATAATCAGTTAATTTTTGGGTATGGTATTAGGTAGGGGTCTACCTTCATTTCCTTGTGAATATCCAGTTTTCTCAGCACCGTTTGTTGAAAAGCTGTCTTTTCCACAGTGAATTCTCTTAGCACCCTTGTCAAATTCCATTAGATCATGTCCGTAAGGGTTTACTTCTGGACTCTATTCTCTTCCATTGACCTATAGATCTGTGTTCATGCCAGTGCCACACTGTTTTGATTACTGTAGCTTTGTAGTTTAGTTTTGAAATCAGGAAATGTGAGCACTCTAGCTTTGTTTTTTGTAAAGAATTTTTTTAAGCTATTTAAGGTCCCTTGAGATTTCATATGAATTTAGCATAAGTTTTTCTATTTCTGCAAAAATGTCATTGGGATTTTGATGGAGACTGCATTAAATCTATAGATGGCTTTGCGTAGTGTTGACATCCTAACTGCATTAAGACTTCGAATCCTTGGACGGGGGATGTCTTGCTACTTATTTATGTCTTTTTAAATTTCGTTCAGCAACGTTTTGTAGTTTTCATCACACAAGTCTTTCACCTCCTGGTTAAGTTAATTTCTAAGTATTTTATTCTTTTTGATGCTATCGTAAATAGAATTGTTTTCTTAGTTTCTTTTTTGGACTGTTCATTATTAGTGTATAGAAATGCAACTGATTTTTGTGTGTGAACTTTGTATCTTGCTAATTTGCTGAATTTGTTTATTAGTTCCAACCATGTTTTTGTGGACTCCTTAGCTGTTTCCATATGTAAGATCATGTCATCTATGAACAACGGGAATGTTATTTCTTCCTTTCCAATTAGGATGCTTTTTTATTTCTTTTCCTTGCCTAATGCTCTGGCCAGGACTTCCAGTACTGCATTGAATAGGAGTTGCAAAAGCAGTCATCCTTGCCTCATTCCTACTCTTACAGGACAGTCTTAGATTCAGTCTTTCACCTTACTGTATGAGGTTCGCCATGGGTTTTTCCTTTATGGCTTATATTATTTTGAAGTACTTTCCTTCTACTCTTTGTTTATTGAGTGTTTCTATCTTGAAAGGGTGTTGAAGTTTATCAAATTATTTTTATGCATTCTCCTTTCTTTTTATTATAATTTTAGATTAATATTGGCCTTTTAGAAATTTCAATGTTCCTGTTACTGTATTTGGGGTTAGTCTGAGGATGTGGACGTTAAGGTGATAATTAGAGTTGTTAAACCTCCTAGCACGTCAAATCTGTGATGCAAGTGTACTGACTGTACCCACAGTCTCTGTAACTGCCGCCATCAAGTAACTGAGGAGACTTCCTTCGGTAGAAATATTCCTTCCTTCATTAGGAAGAAGTTTCAAATTCAGAAACTTTCTTAATTTGGGCTCCATCCAACCTTTTCGTGGGTCAGATATGCAGCAACAATGCTTACAAGAAAAAGTTGACCCGATCTTTTTTTGATTTACCTCACGGTTCTATTGGAAAATAATAGCCTCTGACAAAGTTAAAACTATGGTTATTATTTTACCTTATAATATAAACATAAACTAGATTCAAGTGCTTCCTTTTAGCCAATATTACTCGTCTACCCAGACAGTAAAACCATGCCCAATGCGTTGTCCCTTTATCTTGCAATTCACTTTCCACTTACACACAAAGCCAGACGAGCGTTATTAAAAACTTGAGTGCAGCCAACACTGTCTGCAGATGACTTAGCTTAATTTATTATTTTGCAAAAATCTAAGAAAATTTCATGTTAATACTAACAGTGAGTGCCAAGAAAGCTTTTGATTAAATTGATGTCAGATGATTTGTCTGAAGCGCTATTTGCTAAATGGACGGAAAATGTATAGTCAAGGGAAAAATGACCATATTGTTCACTTTTTTAGATGCTGTGCTTTTAAATGAGTAACAGAAACAAATGCAAGAAATATATTTTTTGTTCAAAATTGTGGATAATTTTCTTGAAAATTAAAGCATACATCACTATTTTTTACTTTAAAAATCAAATTTATTGAGCTAAATGTACAAATAACTTCATTTTGAGTACACAATTTCGTGAGTTTTGGCAAATATGTTTACCTATTTAGCTGCCACTTTCAAGATGTGAACCATTTTCACCATCCAAATATATTACTAATATACCCTTTGCAGTCAACCCCAACATCCACCCATCTCCCAGGTAGCTACAAATGGACTTTCTAGCCATATAGATTGGATATTTCTTCCCTGGATTCTTTATGGCTTCTTCCATTCAGCCTATATTTGAGATCCACCCATGTTGTTGGATGTATATACCTAATTTTTAGTTTGGTTACTAATATAATTTTTTCAATGTGAACTTTTTAGTTTCTTCACAATAAAATACTCAGTTTGGAATAAACAATGTAATTTCATAAGAAATGAATTAACCTTTTTTATTTTGGTCAGATGAAACCTAAGAAATGATAAGACGATCCCATTAGAAAAGGTAGACATAGTGTAACACAAACCTGTTTACTAAATTTTGGAATGTTAATACTAGTAGGGAAAACCTTGAAATTTAAGAGCGGTTTTTTCAAAATATATTAAAGAAAGAAGAGCTTTATTCAGATTATAAGGAAGCTGTAGATCTTCTTTTAAGAACGCAGCAGCGGAGTGGGAGAGATCTGAGTTCCAGTCTTGGCTCTGTCACCTGGAAACCAAAGGGCTATTAACAAGTCACTCAACACTCCAAGCTGCTAGTTCCTGCAAAATGGAAAAAATACTTCATTTCTTTTAAGATTGCAATAAAGATTAAGTGAGAAAATGTGTGTAAGCCACCTGACTCACAGTGCCTAGTAGGCGCTCAATAAGTATGTTTTCTTGACAATTATTTCAATAGAACCCATAAACTCCACCACAGCCCTGTAATATTTTGCCTCACTACAACCCCCAAAGGCATGGTTCCTCACCTAGAAGTTTTATAGACTGAACTTTTGATGAACATGGACTATCGCCCCTCTATGTAACAAATACAAGCCTGTAATGTTACTGCTCTTTGCAACTTTGCTTTCAGCAGTGTCATATTCATTCATTCATGCACCCACAGTATGCATTGAGAACCTGCCTGTGCAGCCACTTCTAAATATACATTTTGCCTCATTTTATTCAGATGTCCTCCAGGTTTCATTTAATTAGATAGGCTTTTCTGGGGACCCAATCCGATATAGTATTACATACTTTCCCCTTTGCCTACTTACTTTCTTTTGTCATCCTTTTCCTTATACACACAGGCACACGTCCACGCACAGTTACTCTCTCCTAATAGAATGTACACTTCATAAGGACAAGGATTTTGTTTTGTTCACCAGCATATTTGTTCTTAGCACTTAGAAAAGTTTCAGGGGCAGAGGACAAGCTCAGTGAGTGTTTAGCAATCAAATCAATGTGAATGCAGCTCTGACAAAAGCAAGCAACTCACCACGAGTCAGTGCTCTGGGGTGACCCATCTTTCCTTTTAATCTGAGGACCCATCATAGCAGCCCTCTCTATGACCCCTCTCTATCTCCAAGTTTTTCACAAAATTTGAATAGCTGCCGCTACTTTTCCTTCCTCTCTCTCTGAAGCCCTTCCATCTAAACTTATGCTGCTATTTGGTTCTTTCTCCCCTTTTCCTACAGAGCAGGTCCAAGGGCTTGTGTCCAGATGGACCCTCTACTCATGAGGACATTAATCATAGCCTTGGTCCATATTTTCATGCCATTCTTATTGTACATTTTCCACCTAGAAAATAAATTATCCTAGAGAAAGCTTAGTCCAGGAAAAAGAGTCAACTGAATGCAGCCAAAGTTTTCAATTTTAGATAAAAATATTAGGATTTGGTGAACCTGAAACAGAAAATCTTGGACACAATCACTTGTAATTTCTTTCTTTTCTTCAAGATAGTCTTAATCCTCTAGAAATGATAACAGCTATGTTTAGGAAAAATATTGCATTTTAGATGTCAAATAAAAGCTTTTGTAATATCATATTTGTTTTTTAATAGAATTTCAAATAAATTCATTCTTTTAGGGTAGAAGGAAGGAGATGCTAATCAATGTCTGTGTTTTAAAGTATCATGGTCAACAATTTTTTCCACAGTCAGTATCACTTTACAAAATTTATATATATATCTCTCTCAAAGTTATTAGTCTAATTTTTCAATTTTTGTTTGGCACCATGGCACTGGATTTTATTCTGATTTTGTTTATACTGAGGCTGGAACCGTACTCAATTAAGGTATATTCTACTTTACTCCAAAAAAAGGGTTTTATTATGTTTATTGTATTCAAATTTTAATAGGCTTAGAAAACGCCTCTTTTCTTCCTTTCTGAGAAGGAAATGGCACATGTTTTCTGAACTGCAAGTCTGAAGGATGTTCTTTTTCATTTCCCTTGTACTTGAAATTTACTAACTTCTAGCTCCAGGAGACAAGATAAAAAAAGAAAATAAACTGACTAAGATGCTTTTTCTTGTACTAAACGTAAACAATTTTACTCTGGATTTTCGCATTTGTCATCAGGCTTAGATGAAGGATGACAAATCATCCCACTTTTCCTTATGAATTACTTTTAACTTTCAGAGACTCCAGGTGCATGAAGTTTGTCTTCGTGACAAGGGTTATTGACGATATAACAATAATTCAGATTTGCTTTCTCCAAGCCCAGATAGGTGTTAGACGTGCATCCCTTTGTTTTCAAATTGAATATGAGATTCTGATTCTGACAGTCCTGATCCAGACATAAGTGGGAGAATCATCGAGTCTGTGATAAGTACTGTCGCTGGGGTTTGTAGAGCAGCTGGAGGAGCATCTGAGGTGGAAAATGAGGAGAGTTGGAGGAGACTTCACAGGGAGGCGATCGTGCAGTTGGTATGTGAAGGCTCAATTTGAGAGTTTTCCAATAAAAACAGATAAATAGAAGTAGAGGAATATACTGCAGATAGAGGGAACATCCTGTATAAACACAAGGCATGAGCTTATTCTGCGAATGATAAGGGCTCCTGTATGGCTCTCAGATATGATTTATAAAGGAGATTCAAAGATGCAGCTAGAAAGATAAGTCCAGGTCACATTGAGAAAGTCTTTATTTACACAACAGCTAGAGAATTTGAGCTTTTTTGTCTGGAGCAGGTAACTTCAGATAGTGTTAGGATCCAATTTGTGTTTTAGAAAAATTACTTAGCAGAAGTGTGAAGAGTAGAATTGAGCAGTTATAAATTTTCTATAGATTTACAACAAATTACTTCAAGCAGTCCGCTGCCACAGTTTGCCCTCTGTCTCCTGATGATTCACATTCCTTCCACATTCAAAATATACTCACCCTTTTTTAAGACCCCCAAAAATCTCATTCCATTACAGCATCAGGTCTAAGTCCAAAATCTTATTATCTAAACCAGATCCAGACGCAGAGAAGGCCCCTCGGATGTACTTCCTTTAGTACAATTCCTCTTGACCTCTGAAAATAAAGACATCAGTTCTCTCTCCTCCCCTAACCCAATATATAATGGTGGGGCAAGCATAAGAGCATCACTATAGACATTCCTGTTCAAAGGGAACAAACTTTGAGGCACAAAGGAGTAACCAATCCATAACAGTTTTAAAATACAGCTGGGAAGTTTCTTGATTACGACTCAAGTCCTAAAAAAAAGTTCTCCAGGGCTGTAAGCTCCACCCTCTGGGCTCTTGGTTCAACCTGTTGATTCATTATTCCTTCAAAAAAAAAAAAAAATACCACATTTGTGCAACTGGGTAGTTTTATCAGCTACCCTCTTGCTATTAGAAATTTGGGGGTCAAATGCCTATTTGCCTTTTCTCTTACTGCCTTACCCTTTTCAGTCCAACCTGGTGATGTTCTGCATATATAACTCTTTTAAAAATGTTGGGGATCTTCTGTGAATCTCGTTGGGGTTTGATCCACCAGACAGATTCCAGAGCCACAAAACACCTCAAGATAAACTTGACTCTCCTTTTGGCTCCTTCTAAGATGGCTCAGGAACAATGCCCTTAAGCTTCCCAGAAGCCCTATAGTTTGATTGAGAGGATCTCTGAGGCAACCCTTTCATCTGACTGAGTTTTATCTTTCTGAGATCTTAGTAAAAGATTTTACAGTCGCACCCTTGACTTCGTCTTTGGACCATATTTTCCTGGCTGTGCTGTGGATTGGATATTTGCTCAAAAGTCATTTCTTAATTTTTATACCATTTGACACCTGCAAAAGCTTAACCTTTCCCAAACTGTCAAGCTAGGTTTTGCTTTACAATCTTTCCTTTAGTTTATCTCTCTCCTCTATCAGCACCAAGAAGTCAGATGGCGCTTTTATAACTGGTTGAAAATGCCCTTAGACATACTACCCAGTTAATTAAGTATATTCTCTACTTTCACAGAAATGCAAATAAGAGGGTTGCTAAATCTTCTGGCACCACATAAGAAGGCTCCCTCTTCTTGCAGTTGTCAATAACTTTGCCTCACTTTCCCATAAGCATTTATAAAAGACCTTTTAAAGGTCTCCCACAGCTTCACAAAGGCTCTGAGACTTCTCCAAGGCAGTTTAGGCTTTTGTCAGCACTATTCTAGAGCTCACTACCTGATTCTAAGGCCATTCCCACAATTTAGGTATTTATGATGACAGTGTCCCACTGACCGGTATCAAGATCTGTATGTTTACGTGTTCTAGTACTGTGTAACAAACTACTCCATGTCTTTGAACATCAAAATTTAAAGAAACATTTGTTTTTCTTCATGGAGTGCCCATAGGTCGGGAATCTGGGTGGTCTCACTGGTGGCTCAGGGTCTCTCATGAGGTGTTACCTTTGGGCCAGGACTTCGGTCGTGGGATCGTGGAAGGGAATGGAGACTCCACTTCCAGCTAAATAATCTGGATGATAGCAGTAGACTTAATTCCTCACATAGGAGCTATTCAACCAGGGCGGCGGCTTTCTTATCTTGTCGTCTCTCAGACCTGTGAGAGACAGCGCTAAAGACAGAAGGTTCAGCTATGTATAACCTAAGCTCAGAAGGGACATCCCATCATTTGTGTTATATGCTCTGGGTTGCACGCTTCAGCCCTGGTAAATATGGGAGGTGGCTGAAAGAAAGTATGAACACTAGGAAGCCAGGGTCATTGGGAGCCATTTTAAAAATGGTCCACCACAATCAAACTCTTACGCTTGAGCTGGGGAAAACCAAAGTCCATTTTAATAGTTCAAGCTTAGTATGAAGGGAGCAATGGCAGTGAGGCTTAGAGAGAAGAAATGGATTTGAGAATTATTTCAGAATTTGAATAACCAACGTAGTACTTATTAACAAAGAGCTTATGACGAGCAACAGACTGGGAGGGGCAAGAATCATGTGCAAATTCATAGAGGGGATGTGATTAACTGATTGACTTTATGACCCCAACTTTTCTGCATCTTATTTCCGTGACTTCCAGTAATGCGCTCCCACACTGACTGTGGGCTTGGCCATATGACTTGCTTTGGCTAAAAGTATATAATCAAACTTGATGAAACTATAGTCTGGTACAAATACATTATTTGCTTTTTCTGTTAGACCTACATATTTTTGTGGGGCACTACCATTTAATTATATGGAAAGGAAGTCAGTTTGTCAATAAATAGAAATATTTGTAAAGGATTATCTTAGTAATATGATTTCCTCAATATGAAAAAAATAAAAATTTTTGGAATTGAGATTATCTCTATTGATGACTCTAGAATGGTCATCTATATCCTTTACTGTCTTTCTCAGACATAAAAACACTGAGAGGCTGTACTGTCAGCACTTGATCACTTCTAACGTTCTAATAAAGTTGTCTTGTGTGTCCGGACTAAAGTGAGAAGGAGCATTCTCCTGTTCTCCTTTGTGTTGCTTGCTAAGGAATGTGTCTTTCAAATAGAATAATGTTCCAGTTTTATGCTTTAGTGCTAGTTTGCATAAACTGATAATATTTTCACCACTATCTTTCTACTTGCAAGTCCTTTATCTTAAATTTAATTTCATTTTTTCCAACAACTGGGGAATCTGTCTGCACTCCAGAGTCATAAATAACTAACTTTACCTGTTTCTCAGTGGGATGTAGGTTTATGAAAAAATCAGTGTCTGTTGTAGGAGGATACAGAAGCTATGAAGTTTTGTACGGATGTATGTACAATTTAATCCCGCTAAACCTCAACCGAGTGAGTGGTATGTGCACCAATCATGATTGTTAAACCTCTATAGGAGACTTTGCTCTGTGGTCCTGGGGCAGACTCTCGACAGACTACACTTCCTCTTTGCCCGCTGGATCTTTGTTGGATTCTGCCAACAGAGCACACTAGAAGAGATGGGGAGCAGGAGAAATTGGGGGACGTGCTCTTCCTGTGTTGTCTGCTGTTTCTGTTAATACTCCTCCAGTAATTACTGTTGGTCTCAACGACAGCACTTTGCTCTAATAGCTGATAGTCCTTGTGTCCAGTTTTGTTTGTTTGTTTTTTAACATTCTTAGAAGCAACATTGTGGTATCTCTTCAAAAGTGCCACCAGTGGCTGGGCTGTTCCTATTCCGTGAGACCCGTCCTCTGAGTTCCCTAGAACTGAGTGACACCACCTTGTTAGTAGTCTGGCCCAGCTTTGCAAAGCTCCTCCTCCAGACTTTGAGGTTTTGATAACCCTGAACACTTCCCTTTGTTTCCCCAGCACCAGGTTGATAGCTTCCAAAGGCCATGTCTATCTTCCTCTCTATTCTTTTCTTTACGGTTTGTCAGCACCTTTCTAATTACTTCCCTATATTAAATACTCTCTGTCAAATTATTTGTTTGGCTTCTGTTTTCCTGACTGAATCCTAATTGATAGAGTACTTGAAGTTCTCCATGTTCTAACCCCTAGGTCCTGTCTTAAATTTTGTCCTCATATAAAATCATCTCCATTTAAGGTTAATACCATCCAGTTAAACCGCCCAGTGTTCTTCCCACTACCGTTTCTATCCCTCCAAACACAATTCAAACACTTTGGCATCTCTAATGCTGCACTAGTGAGGAAAAACATCAATGTGCCAATTAAAAGCATTTCTATCACTTCTGGTTTAAAGCAGTCAATAAGGGAATCCAAACTTTGGCTCACTGTTGGAACTCTGCTCCCCTTCCTACTTCTTAAGATGAAATCTGGTTCAAGGGGGATCTTTCTGTGTCCTCCTGATAGACAAAGGCAGGGAACTCACTTGCACTCGAGTCTTTGTTCCAGCCTCTGAATCCTTACAGGCCTTGGAAGCAACATCCCTTGCCCATTGACAGTGGGAGTATGTAACTTCTGCAGTCCATGGCACTTTTCTCCTGGCTGCTGCTGACTCAAGTCCCCTTTCAGCTTCTTCTAGTCCTTTAATTCTTCTGAGCAGCAGCCAAAACTGCATTTGGCAAGATCATCTTATGGCAGAGAATGCACCGTAGCCACCTCGCTCCCTCGGTAAAGCAACATCATGGCAGGCCTTGTAGCTCTGTGCCTCAGTTGCTACATGTATGCTCTTGTTGGGATGCCAGGAGATAGCTAGAGCATTCCAAACACAGGAGAAAATGAAGACCTGGGGATGCTCTTCCTGCCCCACAGTTTGAAGCCATGCAACCATTTGACTACTGTGGCAAGGCAGTCTCCTTTAAGATTCTAAGTGAGCTTCAAAGCTGACGGAGGCCTAGGTAAGCACGGTAGCTCTTGATCTGTTGCGTCTTTTCCCTCCATTCAAATTCTGTCTTCCTCTGCTCTTGCTCTGTCTTGTTCTTGCTCCCTTTCTCCTTCATATCCCTCTTCCATTTTTTTCTTCTTCCTCAGGGAAGTGGAATGGCAATATTTCCCTTTCCTCTATGGCACAGATTCCTTTCTGCCACGCCCCCTTTATCCCTAAGTTGTGTTTGGCTTGATTATTTCCTCAGGCCATGATTATAGACTGGCTTCAGAGGAATGTACATGTATAAACTTATGGGGCGGAAAATAGGAAAATTCATTAGTATATTATTTCCAAAATATTATCTACTCTACGCATGGCTCTGTGGTTCTTTGGATATGAGAGAGAGTGCAGTCTCTTTTTCAAAAGATCATGGGAAAAACAGGATCTTTACAAAATTGGATAGCAATTAAATGCAAAATTTCAAAGAGAGCTGTGGGAGAATGTATTCAAAATGGAATGAAATTAGAGCACAGTGCAAGGTGTTATGAGATAAGTCAAGAGGGGGAGAGCAGGATAGGGAAGCAATTCCAAAGGAATATGGGAGTAAAGGTTGTGCCTTTGGGTGTTGCATATGCAACTATTCACTCAATCTTCATTGTTTTTAAGAAAAACAAAAAGACCAAAATCCTTTACACAATAACTGAGGACCTTGAGGACCCCTGCCTTCCTCTATAGACGCATTTTTTTTTTTTTTTTTTTTTGCCGATGAGGTCTTCTCATCATTGTTCAAGTCTCTCCTCCATCAATAGCTCCTCAAATAGCATTTGCTGTTGGGGTATTACTGTGTTAGATTCTTGTGTATTCTCATAGAACCATGTTCTTGTCCTTCAGAGTGTGCATCTCACTTTTCAACTGCACATTCATTAGCTTGATGATTTAATTAATATCCATCTCCTCTAATGAACAATAAGCTTTCTGAAGGAACAAAGTACCTCTGGTTTTACCTGCAGTTCTCTGCTCAGCACCTGGCACAGGGCCTCTCAGATGATAGGAACTCAACAAGTATCTGCTGAATTAATGATTGAATGGACTCAGAATTCTAAGTCTTTAACAAAACTGTGATACAGTGTTATTTTCTTATTAGGTCAGGCATAGACTGGTGGGAAGATGTAATTCTCACATCAATGGCTCTCTGCAGCTTCGTCAGCATTTTGTGTCTTTTTTAAATGATAAAAAATGTTGGCTAAGTTGTTTTAGTGACTCTACAAATGCCAGCCCTAGGTTGGCCAGTGTCTTTATGCAAATATTCAGTGTTCCCTGAGCTACTGCTCTCCACAAAGATTGAGCCCTGACCTGATCAGATATATTCAACCTTGGTCCAGCCAAAGACTGCTCCTCAAATTCCTGAACCACAAGCAGTGTAGTACAATTCTTGAACACATACAATACTAATAAGTAATAATTAAAACATCAATATGCATTTGACTACTACATTAATATTTTTAGTGTGTTCACTCTGTATTTCCCTTTCTAATCCACTGGGAACACTATAGAAAGGGTAACCTATTTGACATATGAATTGACCTATAGGATTTTTCCAATTAATAATATTTGCCAATTCACCATTTTATACAGAATAAAGTGTAAATTAGTTATCATGATGTGATGGTTAGTTTTGTATGTCAGCTTGATGGGCATAGGTAGCCAGATATTTGTTCAAACACTATCCCAAGTGTGTCTGTGAGAGTGTTTCTGGATGAGATTAGCATGTGAATCAGTAGGCTGACCAAAGCAGATCACCCCCTAATGTGAGGGGCCTCATCCAGCTCCTTGAAGGCCTGAACCAAGGCTGAGCAAGAGGGAGTCCTCCTGCCTGACGGCCTTTGAGCTGGGACATCACTTTTGTTTCCCTCCTTAGGACTCTGAAAACATAAGCTTTCTCATGGTCTAATGCCTGCCAGCATTTGACTGGAACTACAACATCAGCTCTCCCAAGTCTGCAGCTTGCTGTTGGCAATCTTATCCTCCACAATCGCTTGAGATAATTTATATTATGTGTATATATATGTGATCAGGAATAGGGCAAGGATGCCACTCTCATTGCTTCTGTCCAACATAGTATTGGAAGTCCTAACCAGGGCAATCAGGCAAGAAAAAAAATAAAAACATCCAAGTTGGAAAGGAAGAAGTAAGATTGTCTCTGTAGATGACATGGTCTTATATATAGAATATCCTAAAGACTCTGTCTACAAAAATAATCCATAATCAGTCTATAAATCAAAATTGGGATGAGTTTATTATGAGCCAGGTCTGAGGACTAGCCCGGGGCCTTCTTTACCCAAGGAAGGAAGGGCACCAAAGAAGTGGGGTGTACAGAGTGGTTATATACCATCTTGGAGCAAAGAGCCTACATCACATATGACAGGAATGTCCCTTTTACAACAGTTATAAGATTGCTTTGCTGGCCATCATATCAGTGAACACAGTAGGTCAGTGGTAAAAAGGTGAGTGGTCACAAGGTCACAAGCAGGAAAGTAATTAATCCTTAGTTTAGGGAGAGACGCTAATCCTAAAGGAAATGGTGTTATGGGGGAAGTTGCTTCCTTATCTTTAAGGGTATGATTCTTGTTTTTGGGACATAGTAAATATTTAAAGCAGATGTACAATGCATGCTCAACAAGCCACATCAGGCCCTTTTGGAAAAACAAGGTCAGGCTGAATTAGTTTTAAACCAAATGGCTTCTCACATACTCCAGTATATACTATTGCTTTTCATTTATTTATCAACTCCACCAAGAAACCTTTTAACTAATAAATTCAGTAAAGTTACAGGATACAAACTCAACATACAAAAATCTATTGCGTTTCTACACACTACCGATGAATTACCTGAAAAAGAAGCAAGCGATCCCATGTTAAGTAGCATCAAAAACAATAAAACATTTAGGAATAAATTTAACCAATGAGGTGAAATAACTGTACAGTGGAAACTATAAGACGTTGATGAAAGTAAATGAAGAAGACACAAATAAATGCAGACATATCTCATGTTCATGGATTGAAAGAATTAATATTGCTAAAATGTCCATACTGCCCAAAGCCATTTATAGATTCAAGGCAATTCCCATCAAAATTACAATGGCATTTGTTTTACTGAAATAGAAAAAATAATCCTAAAATTCATATGGAACCACAAAAGACTGGATAGCCAAAGTAATCCTGAGACAGAAGAACAAAGCTGGAAGCCACATGCTTCCTGATTGCAAACTATATTACAAAGCTAAAATTATCAAACCAGTATGGTACTGGCATAAAAACAGACACAGAGACCAATCGAACAGAACTGAAACCAAGAAATAGACTCATGCGTATATGGTCAACTCATGTTTGATATGGGAGTCAAGAATACTCAATGGGGAAAAGATAGTCTCATCAATAAAAGATGTTGGGAAAACTGGATTGCCACATGTAAAAAAATGAAACTGGATTACTATCTTATATCACTCACAAAAATTAATTCAAACTGGATTAAAGACTTAAGTGGAAGACCTGAAACCATTAAACTCCTAGAAGAAAACATAGGGGAAAAGCATCTTTATGTTGGTCTTGGCAATAATTTTATGGGTATGACACCGAAAGCACAAGCAACAAAAACAAATAAACAAGTGGGACTACATCAAACTAAAAAGCTTCTGTACAACAAAATAAATGATCAATAAAATGAAAAAGCAACATAAAGAATGGAAGAAAATATTTCAAACTGCATATCTAAGAGGTTAACGTCCAAAACGTATAAGGAACTCACACAGCTCAATAGCAAAAAGCAAATAACTGGGGCTGTTCTGGTGGCACAGCGGTTAAGTGTGCACATTCCACTTCAGCAGCCCGGGGTTTGCCAGTTTGGATCCCAGGTGCAGACATGGCACCACTTGGCAAGCCATGCTGTGGTAGGCGTCCCACATAGAAATTAGAGGAAGATGGGCATGGATGTTAGCTCAGGGCCAGTCTTCCTCAGCAAAAAGAGGAGGATTGGCGGCAGATGTTAGCTCAGGGCTAATCTTCCTAAAAAAAAAAAAAAACCCAAATAACCCAATTAAAAAATGGGCAAAGGACCTGAATAGACATTTTTCCAAAGAAGATATTCTCCCATTCTTTGAGTTGTCTACTCACTTTCTTGATAGTATCTTTTGATGCACAAAAGCTTTTCATTTTGATGAATTCCAAATATTTAAGTTTTCTTCAGTTGCTTGTGTTTTAAATGGAATTTATAAGAAATTGCTACGTAATCCTAGGTCATAGGGATTTATACTTTTGTTTTCCTCCAACAATTATATGTCTTTATCTCTTATATTTATATCTTTCATCAATTTGAGTTAATTTTTTATATAATATGAGGTAGAAGTCCTACTTCATTCTTTTGCATGTGGCTATCCAGTTGTCCCAGCACCAATTTTTTGAAAAATATGTTTTCACCATTGAATTGTGTTGTCATTCTTGTAGAAAATCAGTTGGTTTATCTCTGGACTCTGCATTCGTGTCTCTTTGTCATGTTGCCACGCTGTCTTGATCACCACAGTTTTGTAATAAGTTTTGACATCAGGAAGTGTTAGTCTTCCAACTTTGTTCTTTTCTCAAGGTTATATTTAGCTATTCTGGATTTCTTTTATTTCTATATGAATTTTAAGATCAATTTATCAATTTCTACAAAAAAAGGCACTGGGGATTAAGATAGGAATTGCCCTGAATTTGTAGGTCAATTTGAGAAGCATTAGACCCTCGGTGTTGTCTTCCACTCTCTGATGAACATGGGTATCATTCCACTTGTTTGGATCTTCTTTAACCTTTCAACAACGTATCATAGGCTTCAACATATGAGTCTTACACTTTTCTGTTAAATAAATTCCCAACTGGTTTATTCTCTGTGATGCTATTGTAAATTCAATTCTTTTCTTTATATCTTTTTCTGATTGATCCTTTTAAGTGTATAGAAATATAATTAATTTTTATAAATCAGTCTTGTAGCTGCTAAACTTATATTAGTCCTAATAATGCAGTAGGGAATTTTGGGGGATTTTCTATATACAAGAGAATTTCAACTGTAAGTAGAGGTAGTTTTTACTTTTTTATTTCCTGAGGGTATTGCTTTTGTTTTTTTTTTCTTGCCTATTGCCTTGGCTGGAGCCTCTAGTACAATGTGGATAGAAATGTTGAGTGGAAATCCTTGTCTTGTTCCTGATCTTACAGAGAAAGCCTCCCGTGTTTCTCCATTCAGTATGATGCCCCCTGTGGGTTTTCATGATGCCTTTACCAGGTGGAAGAAGTTTGTTTCGATATTCAGTTTGTTGAACGTTATTCTCATGAAAGGGTGCTGGCTTTTTGCAAATGCTTTTTTTCTGTGCCTATTTAGGTTATCATGTGGTTTTTGACTTCTTTCCTATTAATGTGGCGTGCTACATCGAATGACTTTTCCAATTTTGAATCAGCCTTGCGTATCTGTGATAGCCCTCCTTCGTCATGGAGCATAATCCTTTTTATATGCTGCTGAATCAGCTTTGCTAGTATTTTCTTGAGTACTTTTCTATCTATATTTGTAAGGGATATTGGTCTGTAGTGCTCTTTTCTTGTGTTTTGTGATGCTGCAGTCTAGCTTTGGTATCAGGATAATACTGGCTCATAAAGCGAGTGGGAAGTGTTCCCTCCTCTTAACGTTTTTAGAGGAGGTTTGTGACACATTGTTAATTCTTCTTTAAATGTTTTTTCAAAGTCACCAGTGAGACTATTTTGGCCTGAGCTTTTATTTGTGAGAATTTTTTTACTACTAATTTTACTTCTTCACTTGTTACATGTCTTTCTGATTTTCTATTTATTCTTGAGTCAGTTTCAGTAGTCTGTGTATTTCCAGGAATTTCTTAATTGCATCTAAGTTACTTAAATTATTCAAGTACACTTGCCCATTGCATTGGAGTAAGGATCTCTCCGCCATTCAGACTGACACCGTTCCATAGACCCATACTTCTTGAGATGATAAAATGAAACTCCCTCATCCTGGCTACACTCAGTTATCAACTACCCAGATCTAAGAGTAACGTATCTCTGACATCTGTCTTCCTAAGAGTAACGTATCTCTGACATCTGTCTTCCTAAGAGTAACGTATCTCTGACATCTGTCTTCCTTTTTTTCAGAATTTGAGCTCGTTATGGTAGGTAAACAGGCATCACCTTTTTTTCTAAACTTCTCTATGTGTATCCCCTCCTCCAAGTATACACTATTTAAAAATATTGCCTTCCCAGATAAAGGAGAACTAATCTTTAGAGAAGAGCAATGAATTACCTGTCTCCAACTTTCCTTTCACCCACTATAATGTAGGGAAAAGTTCAATATCTTTGCAGTCAGACAGAACTGCTTACTGTTCCACTCATTAGCCTGTCCTCTTATTAAATGTGGGACATTGTTGAATATACAGTATAGTGAATTAATAAATGGAGTATTGAGTGAGTGATGGCTATATAAACATATCTAGTAAAAACGTATAATTTTTAAGCACTTTAATATGAATTATCTTACTTATTCATCATTCATGTATAGCACGTTTGCGTGATTTTATGAATAACAGCAACTAAGATTTGCTGTGCTTCTAAGTATAGATGGGCCTGTGAACGCATTATCTCATGTACCCTTTGTATTATATTATAAGGTCATTATTACTGTTAATCTATCCAGAGAAGGCTTTGATGTTATTATGCTTAGAGTCCAGGTTCTTTCCACTACCCTGAATTAGTTTGTTTGCTGATGGCTTGATAAATTGTTTCCTTAATGAAAACATCAACAACTTGTGTTTGAATTTGGATATCATAAGATAGTTCTACCTAGCCCTCTTAGAGATCTTGATCATACATGCAAAGCTTCAATGTATCTGAAACACTTTGAATGATGATATATTTATTTTTCAGATTTCAGGAAAATACATGTGAACCAACACCTGGACAGCATTTGCTCTGCCTTATTCACAACATTTAGATCCACAGAAGAGGTCAATTGTACTGTCTTTTGCTTCAATAAGCACAAATAAATCTCCTCATGGCCTAACATTCTGTGTGCAGGATTATAACAGGGTCCATGTCATTAAAGAGGAGCATAGGGGATCAATTAGCTTAGAATCAAACTCCAGAACCAGGAATTGGCAGTCCTAGTGGAAACAGCCACTGTGCTTAAATGTATCTCCAATGCTATTTTCTAGCTCAAAAGCTATAGTATTTTCCTGTGCAGTGGATCTTCTTGATACAAGGGCTAGAGTGTTCTGCATGTGATTTGGGTTGTTCTCAAAAATATGTTTGCTGTCTTAATGAGTTCTCAAGAGAGAGCAAAAGAAGTAGGGCTTCGCATTTATGGGTCTCTCAGTGAGTTACAGCACTCATTACAAGTCTACCTCATATGAATTCATCTTTCATACAAAGCTGTTTTGGTCTGAAATTACACACAATTTTCAAAGCCTATGCCCAGAGTCTTATATTGTAAAGAAAAATAAATAAATTGAGAATGTGCACAGCAATTGAACTGTGATGTGGTAGCCCCAGTTTAATGGAGGTCATTTGCAATGCATTAGTATTTGGAGATATCTTTTCAAATGTTGTGACATCGACTATCTTATTTGCATAAAATTGAAAACAGTGTAACATGGCAATCCTCAGAAAACATGGCTTAAGCTATAAATTTAAATATATACAGAATGACGTCGAAATGAATGTGAA
This sequence comes from Equus quagga, assembly GCF_021613505.1. Taxonomy (NCBI): domain Eukaryota; kingdom Metazoa; phylum Chordata; class Mammalia; order Perissodactyla; family Equidae; genus Equus; species Equus quagga. Next base: position 82,905,276 of record NC_060282.1, on the reverse strand, counting down.
ATGTATTATAAAATTTTACCTACCAGCTGATTATGAGACAAACAGGATGAACATATGAAATACGAAGTGAAATCCTTAACGGGAAAAAACGAGCATTATCTTTAGTTGGTTTGCTGAGGATATAAAGGCCTTATATCCACAAAATAAATTTTATTTTTTGTTAATCTTATGTTTTAGAGGTTGTTTTTGGTCCCCTCAGCGCAATCTCTGATGTTTCCTTTTATATGTGCCTAATAGTAAACTTCTAGTTTATCCTTTACATATTCAGAAAAGAGGATTTATTTAAAGATTTTTATCCAAGGAACTTTTTAACTGGTCTCATTGAATATTATCTAATGTGTTTCTTTAAAAAGAAGAAAATATACGTATGTATATAGGTGTTATGTGTGTGTAACTTTGATTTATTTGATTCAAATGGATTAGAAATAATTATATGCTATGATGTTCTGGTTATTTTGCCATTGTGGTGGGTTAAGTAATATGGGTTTTATTATATTTGTGGGTGATTTAATTCTTTCAGCCCCTGAAACATTTTAAATCTTTAAAAAAATATTTGTAATCCTTAAAAAATTTCAGTTTACCAGCATCTTCCTACTCTATGAGAACTTTCTGACTGAAAAATGTCAGTCTTGCCTATGTAACAACAACATAAAAAGATGGGAAAGTTCAAACTACTTCAGTTCTAGTTTTTGCTTGTTTTTCATTTAAAGTATTAAGCCTATTACACAGTAGAGTAGACATTTGATATTTTAGTGTTGAGGATCCATTTCCTTTCACATCGCAAGGCTGCATCAGGTCCTGACTCTCTGGGCTCTAGGCAGTGTCGACGTCCAAGGTCTGAAACACTGGTTAATCCCCAGGGCCCTGGACCACATCACCGCCTCAGATGACTTTATCTGGCGCAGTAGCTCGGTGACATCAGGATGCCAGCACTTGGAGATAAGGGCAGAGTCGTTGTCACAGGTGCCTGGAGAAAATACCCTAAATGCGTCAAAGGAAGGAAAAGTCATTGAAAATAAGAAGGCCTGACACCTCAGCACAGTATCCTGGCTCCAGGTGTCTGGACCACGTTGGGCCATCTCCTACAATCTAAAGGGTAAACTGCTCTATGTTGAGTCCTGACACTGAAAAAGAGGAATGCTTCTATGGGAGTCTCTGCCAGGGACTGAACGTTCGTGTCCACCCAAAGTTAAAATGTTGAACCCTCTCCCAATGTGACAGTATCGGGGAAAACAGGAGGGGGCCTTTGGGAGGTGATTAGATGATGCAGGTGGAGTCCTCGTGAATGCAATTGGTGCCCCTTATAAAGAGAACCCAGAGAGCTCTCTCATCCCTCTCACCATATGAGGAAACAGTGAAAGATGGCTGTCTGTGGACCCAGGAGCAGAGGCTCACCAGCCTTGAATCTGGCACCTTGATCTCGAACTTCCCAGCCTCTGGACTTGTTAGAAATAAAAGGTGTTATTTAAGCCACCAGTCTACAGTATCTTTGTTATAGCAGCCTGAATTGACTAAGACAGTCTCTTTGGATTTGGGAATTGGCGTATGACATATATGTCTCTACCTGTTTCCAGGGTCAGACAAAACACCACCACAGCTTTGAATGGCATGGAGAGTAAGAGGAGATGATCGTGGCCTGGGTTATATCCCTCTGCCCTTAGATTCTAAGGGATCCTGTGTTGCTGGAAACGTCCCTGTCAAATCAAGAGACTGCGCTGAGCCCAAGGCAAGCTCTAATGGAATAATCACAATAGAAGCCCCAAAGCTGCTTCCCACTTGGCAAATGACACCTCTGCCTTGCGGGAAACAGATCTCGGCTTTTTGTTGTGCACTGGCTGTACAGACCATATGACCAGGCATCCTAAACAGGCACGCAGACTAAACTGCACATTAGGCCGGGATATCGTCTGATAGACTACTGGTAAACCCAGGGTGCCCAGCAGCAGTCAGTCATCAGATGGAGGTAAGACGTGGAGCTGTGCCTGCATACAAGAGGGTTTTACCAACAGATTGCTTTCGCTCCTCATGAGGCTTCCCATGCTACGTGGTGATTGCCCCTCACACCCTATCTCTGGCCCTGTGGGGCTTCCCTATGACTAGTTAACTGAAAAAAGAAAATTCAAGCCTGGCTTTTGGATGAGTCTTCCTGAAATGATGGCACCGACCAGAATCAGACTGCCACCGTGCTGCTTCCCCATTCAGAGGTGGTTCTGAAGGATCACGGAGGAAAGAAAGCTGCCTGCGATGGCACAACTTCAAATGCAGTGTCTTGTTTTCCACTCTCTTAAAGAGAAGATTGAGGAGAGAAATACAGAAACTATTTTAAAAAAGAAAAAGGTTGATTTTTCTGTTCCACTTTTATCATAAAAGGACAGTTATTTGCCTACAATGAAATAAATTTTCTTAATGCGAATTCCTTGCCTTGCTCGTTCTGCTTCTGCCAAAACCATCATTTCTGGAATAAACAAATGCTTCAAACACTGTCCAGATATCTCATACCATATTGTTTCTGACCAAGAACTCACTTCATAGTTAAAAATAAGACAATAGGTCAATGCCCAGGGGATTCACTGACTGTCATTGGCCACGTTGTCCAGAAGAAGCTGGCCATGCAGAATGTTAACATAGCTTATTAATGATTCAATTGTAACAGTGCCATCTGTGAGAAAACGTCTTCTGGCACTGGGATGTTACCTTGCAGGACACAGTGTGTGTGTGTAGTAGTAGTTTCTCCCATAGCTACAGTATTTAGTTTTGAGAATCAATGGATAGATGGATGTGGGAATGTCCCTTCTCGGCTCTGCTGGTTTCAACACATTGAATCCCTTCAAGGAAACGCTTCCACTAGGAAATATGAAAATAGCTCTATTTGACTGGAAACCGTGCCTCCCACCTGGCAATTTAGAGCTCTTCATGTTACTTTGACGTAGCAAAAATCAGAAAAATGGAAGATAATACTATTTATAACAGCATTAAAACCTAAAATAATGTAGAAATGACAAGACTTAGAAACTGAAATGAAAACTATGAAACTTTACTGAATGGAAAGAGATAATATTCTTGTATGGAATGACACCATACCAAAGCTATCAATATACCTAATTCATGTGTTTCTTTGTATTTTCTCTCCATTTTCTTTCACTTTTTACAAAATACCAACTTTTTGGATTTTAAATTTATTATAAAGGAATAGATTTCCAAATATAGTTAGGAAATTATGAAACTGAAGGCTAATGACAGTCCTCTCAATTTAACAGCTAATAAATTACATTCTAAAACCGCTAAGATCAAAACATACAGACTTAACTTAGATAAACTGAACAGTAGAGTCCAGATAGATCCATGACTTTATGGAAATTGAATATATGAACGATTTTTTCAAGAGGAAGTATGAAACCTGAATAGAAATCTTACGCCAGAAGTGACTAGAAAGATGTGCTGGAAGATTTAATGCCCTTTTCCCGCTTCTTGTCTTTTCTTTCCCCTGAAATTCCTATTATTTACAAATAAGTTTTCTTAATTCTTCTCATTCTGACTCTAAGTCTATCTTTTCCCTCATGGCTTTTTCTCTTATTACTTTTTCTTTTCTTTTCATTCTCTTTTGCTCATGGAATTCTGTTGCACTGAATTAGAATACTCGTAAGCTGGGTTCTTACAGTTCTTACCACATTGTTATCATCTATCCATGAATGATATTTTTAAATTTTATTTTTTGTTAATTTATTCATTATTTTATCAATTAATTGTTATTTTTAATTTGGTGATTACACAGTATTGTAAACTTACTGCTTTTCTGTGTTACATCCTCCTGCATCCTTTCATCCAAGTCATTAGAATGAAAGTTGCTTTATTGTTTTCTTATAATTGTAAAAAAATTGTGTATGTATGCTAAACATTCTGTTGTTGCTTAGTTTATTTTGACCTTAAGGAAAGAGCATCATACTGTACATTCCTAGAATTTCTCTACATTGTTGTGGGTTTATATAGTTCATTATTTTTCACTATTACATAATATTTTCTTTATGTAAATCATCCACATTTTTTTCCAATCTCTTAGGTTACAGGTATTTTATTTATTTCAAACTTTTACTTTTATGCTGCTATCCTTGCTGTTGTGAACATTCTTGTCATACGTTTCTTGGTGCACATGTGCAAAACTGTTTCTTGGATGTCTATCTAGGAATGAAATTAGTGAGTTACAGGAAATGTGAATAATTAAAATTTCCAAAGTGGTTATAGCAATTTACATTTCCCTCAGCCATTTATGAAGATCCTACTTATTCCCATACTTTCCAACTCTTGGTATTGTCAGACCTTAATTTTTGTCTTCTGAATGAGTGTAGACAGGTCTCTCATAGTTTTTATTGGTATTTCCCTGAATTATTCAGGGCCAGCATCTCTTCATGTGTCTATTCGGCATCAAGCATTTCCTCCTTTTTCTCCTCCTTTCTATCTCCTTGAATTTATGCTTGGTGTTTTGGCATATTTTGTCAATTCGATCTATTAGAACTTTGCTGTCCAATACAAGTTAAATTTAATTCCATCATGTAAACAACATACTTTGCATAATTTCTGTTCTTTCAAATTTGTTGAGTTTAGTTTGTGACTTAGATTAAGATCTGTCTTGGTTATAGTTTGATGTACACTTGCAAAAAATATTAATTCTGAGGTTATAAGGATCCATGTCTTAAAATTATACTTTAAGTGTAGTTAGTTGATAGTGTTTTTAAGCTTTTATTTGTCTTGCCTGATTTTCTATCTACGTTTTTTACGTTATTTACGATTGATAAATCATTGATAAATGGGTATTGAACTCTTTCCTCATAATTCAGGACTTTTCTTTTTCTCCTTTCCCTTCTGTCAGTTGTTTTCTCTTGCATTTTGAAGCTCTGTCATTCAGTGATTACACATTTAGGATTATTTTGTCCTTCAAGCAAAATGACGCTGTTATCACTATGTAATGTCCCTCTTTATTCCTGATAATATTTCTTGCTCTGCTGTCTACTTTACCTCATATTAATAAAGCTACTTCCATTACATTTTCACAAGTGTTTGCATAGTTTATATTTTCCTCTCCTGCTTTTCATCTATATATATGTGTATCTTTATTAATATATATATATATATATATATATTTAGACAGCATTTAGTTGTGGCTCACGTTTTGTTTTATAAAACCAATCTGATATCTCTGCCTTGTAAATATTGTGTTGATGCCAGTTGCACTTGAAGTGATTATTGATGTGGTTGACACGGTAGCTACCATCTTGCTTGCTGTTTTCCGTTTGTTCCTTCTGTCCGTCTTCCTCTTTTACTTTTTATTCTGTTTCTCTTGGATTAACTGATGATTTTTATAATGCTATTTTCTCTTATCCATCATGTTGTTATTTACACCTTTAGAAACTTGTGTTGCCCTACTTTTATAATATACATCTCTAAGCAGAATTTACCTTCAAGTAACAATATCATTCTAAAATTCTTCCCTCCCATCCCTTGAGCTATTTTTGTTATGTATTTTACTTATATATATATATATATATTATAAATACGTAATACATTGTTGCTATTTTGATTTAGACAGTCACTATTCCTTTAGAGAAATTAAAAATCAGAAAAAATAAATTTTGTTTACCTTCATTTATTTTATTTCTAGGGTTATTTCTTTGTTTCAGTCTCGCTCTCTGGTATTATTTTTTTCTGCCTGAGGAAATTCCTTTAACATTTCTTATAGATTATTTTGCTGGCATATAATTCTGTCTGTATTTGTTTATATGAAAGAAAATTGTATCTACTTAATTTTTTTAATATTTTTCCATGTATATCAAATCCTGTGTCATAATTTTTTTCATCACTTTGAACACATCAGCCCATTGTCTGCTGAAGTCCATGGTTTTACAATATGTATGCTATTGTACTTATTTCTCACCATTTTATTTCTGGATGCCTTCAAAGTTTTTTTCTTTGTCTTTCTCTTTCATTGTTTTAATATGATGTGACAAAGTATTTGACATCATGCGTATATATGTGGTGTGTGTGTTGTATTCATACTTGGAGTTTTGACACTTATTGAATTTGTGGTTTGGTTCCTGTCATTGATTTTGAAAAAAATTAGCTATTATTTTTCAAATATTTCTTCTTCCCCATTCTCTCTTTCTTCTCCTTCCAGTTATGTGTTTTTGGAATGTTTCATATTGTCCCACAACTCTTGGATGCTCTGTACTGTTTTTATCACTTTTTAAATTTGTGTTTAAGTTGGGAAATTTATATTGACCAATAGTCAAGGTCATCGATCCCATTCTTATCTGTGTTGAATGTGTTTATGAGCCCATCGAGCATTCATCATCTCTGTTACTGTGCTTTTCATTTCTCTGCTAAAATTATTCACCTTAGCTTGCATATTGCCCAACTTTTTCAACAGATCCTTAACGTATTGGTCATAGTCAGTTTAAATCCTCTATCAGATAGTTCCCACATCTGTATCAAATGAGTCCGACTCTGATGATTGCTTTGTTCCAGAGAGTATGTTTTTCTTGGCTGTTGTTATGCCTGCGATTTTTTGATAAAAGCTGGGAATCTTGCAAAAGACAGTAAAGACTGAGGTAAAATTTTGATGCCTGGAATGGGGATGCCTTTTCCTCGGCTGAGTCTATGTAGTTAGGAGTCAGACTGGCTGTGAAGTTTGTTGTTGCTGTGCTGAACCTCCGTGCAACAATGGCTTCAAATCCCTGTAATGACACTCAGGAAGGAAGTTGCTTTGCCAGAGTAACGTCTTCTCAACTTTCATCTCTAAGTCTTCTGCTTTCACTTTGCCTTAAAAAAGGTCTTTTTACTTGATCTTGTTGTTCTCTTGTCGCTCGTCTAGGTATTCTGTCATTACCTGTTACTCAGGCCTTGTTAACATGGCTGTAGTGCATGCTGGAGCATTTCTTCTCTATGGTTCTGATTTTATCTTGATCTCAGGCACGCACCAGGTCTCTGGGTCTTAAGGGTGTGCCTCTATCTGTTTTTATACCCTTCTTTGGGCCGAGCGTTTATTCACACAGTTCCCCCTGCTTAAGATTTTTCCGTTACTATCCCCGCATATAGTGAGGTTTCACCTGTTCCAAGGGTAACAGTGTTTTCTTTTGTTTTGTTTTGCTGTTCCCTTTCTCTGTTCATTCTGAGGCTTGCATTCCGTGCTCCTGGCACACAACTCCTGTTGTCCTCCTCAGGTCCTGCCCTGCAATGGACGCTTACTTTGGTTCTCGACAGTCTTTTCTGTGAGATCTTCATGAAATTTGTACAGAATGAGCCTGCAAGGATTTACAGACTCCCCCAGTGTCTGTGGCCCCCAGGGCTTCACACTGTCGCTATGTAAAGTCCATGCAGACGTCACTATTTTGCTGACTGTTCTAGATGATCTCTTCTTTCTGGTGACTAGTTGAATCGACCACTTGTGAGTGCTTATGCTTCCTCTCTCCCTACAAACACCTGTCTCTCCTTAGATTCAAACAGTTGGTTGTCATGCAATCTCATTTTTCCATTTGGTGCAGAAGATCTCATAAATTGGAAATTACTACAAGTTTTTGCTGTTGTTTGTGCAAGGATAGAAGTTAAACTCTTTTTAGGCCTCTACGTCCTGGACTAGCAACCAGAAGTTGATATAGATTTTTAAAATTCAAAGAGCAATTTGATTTTTAAATTCTTTGGGGTCCTTTTAATACTTTAAACTTTCTTAAACACTTTCTCTTTTTTTTTGAGGTTATCATATATTTCTACCACGTTCACTAACTCACAGAGCTTCTAGGAGTTCTAGGTTATAACACAACTTGTTGGTGGGTCCATTTTGGTGTGTTTTTCTTTTTATCTGCCTCTTTCCTCTATTAACCATCGAAACATACATAAGTCTTTGGGTCCTTCATCCCAGGTCCATGAAGGGGTGCAGTGCTGTCTGCTAATCCTCTGTTGCAGAGCTGGGAAGAGCCCTGTTTGCATTATCACTTTTGTAGCCTTGGCGAGAGTGACTCAGCCCACCTCTGGTGCCCCCGTGGTTCCTCCAGATCCAGGAAAATCCACTCTAGATGCCATATTTGGGATTTCTGCCATCTCTATGAGAAGATGTCCAGGTCTCTGATTGCCAGATTCTCAAGAGTGTCAAAGATCCTCATTCTGCTATTCGGTTCCCTGACCTCCCTCCCAGCTGGGAGAGCACAGTCAGCGAACGCTCTCTCTCCTGGGGATCCTCACAGAGTCTGTGTAGGTCCCCATTGCAGTGTTAACAAATTGCCTCAAAACTTCGCAGCGTAAAAATCAATCATTTAATATCTTACCCAGGTTCTGAGAGTTAGGAATCATGGTGCAGCTTTCCTGGGTAGTTTTGTCTCAGTCAAACTATGAGCTTGGGCTGTGCTCATCACAAGGACTGACTAGGGATAAAAATCCACTTGTGTGCTAACTCTTGTTTTTGAAAGGCCTCATTTCCTTAATGAATATTGGCTTAATTTCCTTGACAAGTGGGCCTTTCCATAGGGCTGCTCACAATATGAAAACTGCTTATGTCAGAGGGTGAGGGAGAAAATACTCAGGACTCAAGCAAGTCCTTCTATAACTCAATCTTGGAAGAGACAACAGTGAGAATCATCACTTCTGCCACATTCTGCTCATTCACAGTGAGTCACTAAGTCCAGTCCACACTCAAGGGAGAAGAGCTGAGCTCTGCTGACCCTTACGTCACATGCACACTCTTGGCTATACCACTTTGCCTGTTTTGCTCTGCTTCGTAGAGAAAACTGAAAGGGATGTGGGAGATATTGGGCATCATGGCCACTATCTTACTAGAATTTGCTTTTCTCACATGATCCATTTTGCCATTTTAATGACATGTCAAAACAGACTACAGACCACTGATAAGTGTTTGTCATTTGTAGAGGAAGAAGACAAGATTTTTAAAAGGAATGAAATTAATATTGGAAATATTTGGAATATATCTATTAATAAATAATAAATAAATTACATATATAGCTCTTTTCATTGTAAGATCCAAAAATATAGCTTTCTGGGATGAACCAGGAAGCTGTCCAAACATCTTAGATACAGGGATCCACAATCAGATGTCTTCAATACATTCTCACAAGCATGCATGCCTTTTAGATTGTATGTGGGGAAAAAAGGAATAGATTTTCACTAAAAGAAATACCCTGTCTTCCAGGAAAACTGATTCTAAAATTTAGATTTACCTTGGAAGAAAATTTTGCATTTATAAAATATGAATTGTTTTTAATGACTAAATCTACCCGGTTTCAAAAAAATATTAATGCAACTTTATTTCCTGGAAGGAACTTATGCCCCATAAGAATGAGGTGAAATTTCTTGAATTTTACATGTGAAAGAAAATGGCACGTTATATTATGGCTCCAAAAAATATGCCCCATATTAAGCCCCTAATCAAATGTCTGGCTTATAACTCCCTTGTGTGTACTCAGTCTTCCAGTAAAACAATTAAGAATTAGAAATGCCAGCATTACTAGAAAGTATCTTCTCTAAATAAAGATTTATCAATGCTGCACTCAGTGTTGAGCATTTTGAACAAAGTAATCAGTGTGGTGCTGACCATTATTTTGAGATTCTGAAAGATCAGAAGCAATTATTAAATAATGTTTTAGATTCAATTTCATTAATTATCTCCTAGAAGAGGTTCAATATATTTTCCAAATCGATCTTTATCCATTACATTTGAGATAAGCAAATTTATGGATTCTGCATCATGTTAACAGGTATCTTTATGAAAAATTAGAATTTATTTGTATTTGGGGATTACCATCAATGTATAATCAAAGTGGTGAAGGGATTTATCACAGATTAACAGTTTCCAGTTGGATTTATTTCTGCATGTGATGTTAAATAACTAAACAGAGTTGATCTCATGTGACATTCAAACATGTAGTACGACTTGGTAGATTAAACTGGAGTCCCACATATATAAATAGTGTTGAAGTTCTATGAAAAGAAAAAAAATGCTCCTGTCTATATTTCAGTGCTGAGAAGAATTGTGTGGGCAAGGCACTTCGACTCTCTCCCAGGAAGCATCACAAAATAGAATTACTCTGGTAAGTTTACCATTGTTTGCATTTTACCTTTGGTCTTACTGTCTCATAAACCTTAATTTGCACACATTTCAGAGTGGAAATAACTCTGATGGCCACTGACTGGTGATTGGATAAATAAAATATGGTATATCTACACAATGCAATACTATTCAGCGATGAAAATAAGTGGAGCACGGATACAGACCACAACGTGGCTGAATCTTAAAAAAGCTATGCCAGGTGAAAAAGCCATACACGAAAGACCAAATATTGAATGATTAAATGGCATTTCAGTCATACATCTTTGTTGTTTCATTTTCATCTTACCCATGAACTGAACGAAAATAACAGCCAACAGGTTGGCTGTCACATCAGAAGTCAACATAGTGTGACTTCAGATGCAGAAGTTTGGCAAATGTCAGCCAAAGCATTTGTGAGAATCAATTGGCTCTGTGAAATTTATAATGTAGAATAATATAATTTTTCACTATTTTAAATTGTGTGCCAACATTGCTTATATCAGTAGAGCTTATAATAAATATGTGTACACATGTATGTGCACACACGGTCTTGTTTGATATCCGGTTGTTAACCACCAACCTGCCCACCGCTGGATGGGAAAGAGATGGGCAGTTGTCTTGAGACAAAGGGTCGTAGAGTATTTTTTATTACAAAGTAGTAGGACAAGAGATTGTATTTGGAGATGATAGAACTGGTTTTTTTCCTAATCTTGTCATAAAACTATACACCAGAAATAATTAATTTTATTGCAAGTAAAGTAAAAAATTAATTTTAAGAGTGTGGTCAAGGTTTGAACTTTTAATTAGGATAGGGCCAAAGGACTCATTTTTCTAACAAACCTAAATACAACATTCAGAACAGGTCAGCGTTGGTCATTTAAGAAACTCCTAACAACTTAGGGGCCCTAATTGACCATTGGCCTTGATCTGTACAGTTCTATAAAAACACAAAGCCACTCGTCTTTTCATCATTTCATTTACCATCTTCAAGCATTCTTTAATGATTAGAATCTAATATCCTGGGGTTTGATTGGAGGAAGAGCTTTCCAGAAAAAAAAAAAAGAAGAGAAAATGTATTTTAGCTTCAGGCATAGAACACTTTCTCCTCCCCTGATTTCAAACTACTTGATGCTCATTAATGTGCTGCTTTGAAGTAATCCACTGAAAATAATACTGAATAATATATTGTATTTTTTAATAAGTCATTTACATTCATGATTTCCAACAGAGAAGTAATGCCTTTGTGTTTTTCAAATATTCAAAAATATAAAATTGCATGTCTGGAGTCTGGGTAATAAATATTCTGATATAAATTGTATGGCCCTTAAATTTCTTTGTGCAAGTCTTTCACTTAAGAAATTAGTTCTCTCTGGGTGGGAAAACAATCGGAGAAATAATCTAAAGAGTATAAGAGTAGCAATTTGATTTGTAACCTTAAAAACATCATTCTAAATTACTACTCCCTAACTCTCAATTGCAGCCTCTTCTGTATTTTATTTGCATAACAATACCATAATTTCTAAGTATATTTGATTGGTATTGAGATGATTTAAAGGAAGATTTTTGTTTAATGTGGTTGATTGTGTTAAATTCTTCATTTTGTTTACCCATCTGAAACATGTGCATTAAAAGTGTGAAAAACACATCAGTTTGCATTTCCATATCCTTCATTACTAATTCAAGTCAGAAAAATAATTTAAGCCTCACTTGACACTTCTCCTATTATTTAAAGATGACTAAACACTAGAATGTTGGAATTATGTTAAGTTGGGGACATTTTTTGGACGTAACTCAAGAGTCTGACATTGTCAGACACATGGTTTATATTAGTTTAACACATCGCAGTCTGGCCTTGGTATTCCTGCTCATTGCCTCATCCCAGTAAACAGAAAAAGAGAGAGTGGAGAGAAATAAATTTATGTTGGTAGATTCCAAGAGTGTGAAATTACCATCTAATTTCACGATAAGCAAAGTAAATAAACAATAATGAACTGGGAACCCTAGATAAAAGGCTCCCTCTTATCCTTCATTTTCCCCTCACATCAGATCTTTGCCCCCAGGACACCAGGGAAACAACTCTGGCAAAAGTTGCCATTTTCCCCTTTGCTGCCAAAACCAATAGGGCCCTCTGAGTCCAGTTACTCAATGCAGCTTAAGCCTCCATTGACACTGATTTCTTATTTGAGAGGCAGTCTTTGCTGGATGTAGGAAGAGATCCAGCAAACTGTCTTTTTCCTCCATTCCTTTGGCAGCTCCTTTAACTGTAAATTATACAATAATGGCGTTATGATGGCTGTTACTGTAGACCTTATCTCTTCTTCTTCAGCATATTTTCCTGGCTAGTCTCATTCATCCTCTTGATTTCAATTTCCACGCATATATTCGTGATTTCTCCTAAGGCATATATCTAGCCACTTTCTTCAAAATTTCAGGGCCACAGGGAAACATCTAAATTAAGGCCTGCTGGAAATTTCCAACCATGTACTCAAATAGCATGTGAAAACTGACATGATCAAAAGTCAATCCATTATCTTTCCCCTTCCTCTGTCAAAGACAGATAAATCTTCCTAATCCTATCTTTCTTTCTCTGTAACTATCATTATGATCTACCTCTTCCCTCTCTCCCCAAGTCACCAGAACCAGCAAAGTGATATTGGAATTCTCTTATACCATTTTCTCTTTTTCTACCACTTGTAGTTGGTCCTATTACTTCTATTTCATTACCGTATCTCCTATCGGTCCATTATCACCTCTAAATTTTTGGTTTTTTCTTCACTTGATTTTTCACAGAATTATTTCTCCTTTTCTAGTACATCTGCCTCACGTTGCTAGCAGAATGCTTTAGAGCCCCACTCAGTTGACGTGACTACTTTGTACAAATAAGGAAACAGGTCCCTCCCTCAGAACACCTTATTCTCTTTGACTGTCTTCTTAGAAACTGTCCAAATCTACGACCACCATGAGACAAATGGCACTCCTGGAACTGTGCAATGAAACTCTTGCAAATAGGAGCAGCACTCGCTCTTTTTAATATGCATCTGTTCACGTTGATGTCTTGTTGGAATCCTTACAATCCTCCCTATTGTCACCACATTGACTTATTCTTTGTAAAACAAACTATTCTTTAAGGTTTGATTTCTGTAGAGATTTCTTATATTGCAGGTCTTCCCATGCACTCCCATCCCCCATATTTTTCCTTCCAACTCTACAGAACTACGTACAGACCCATGCATGTTTGTGCACCCTGTTTCCAAGTCCAGAATTCTCCTCACAGCCCCTCTTCAATGAATGTTTATTTGAACCCCACTTCTTCACTTTCCCTGGTAGAATTAGCCATGCCCTTTTCCATACACGTATCAACAGCCCCTCTTTTACATCTGTAATAACGTGTTGAGTGTATTTGTACATTTTTCTATTTGTAGACTTCAAGACCCCCATGAGCATGGACTGGGTCTTACTTGTCTTCCATCCCTATGATGTTGCACACTGCCAAGCAGCAATTGAACATATTTGTTGAATGAATGAAGGAATAGTATGATATTCTCCTATAAAGCACAATCACAATAATGAAGCAATATAAAAGAAGATTTTAATTAAAATGCATTAAATCTACTTTACTTAGTTTGTATTTATCAAAATATAGGGTAATATAAAAAATTGACTTTTGAACTGCAAGATGTGTTTCTATTAGCTGTTAAGATCTAATTAGTTTTAAATCATTAGCTATGCTTGTCACTCTAGACTTTTCTATTAAGTACATTTTAAAAAGAAATTCTACTATATAATCATGTAGATAAGTTTTTGGAATCTAATTAATATTTTCTCCTTGAAGATCCGATGTTTTCTTGACTCATTACTGGTTTAAAGTTTTCGTTTCTGCTCCATCCCAAGGTTATACTTGGTTTACATGATCCTTGGAGCCACACTAAATGATGAATATACTTTAGCTATATCTTTATTATGGTGATGTATTAAATAAAGATTGAAAATAATTGAATTTTTTTTGAAGTTTGACTACTAGGCATCAAAGAACCAAACTTTTTTTGCATAATTGAATGATGATTTATTAACATAATATGGGTATTCTTGTTTGAGGCTTGTCTTTCCAAAATGGAAATTTCAGGTGTACAGACAACATCTCCCTTTGTACCGGCACTGGAAATAATAGTAGTGCAAGCTACTTGAATTCCCTGCCATTAATAAATTCATTCATTTGTTCATTCTTTATCGAAACTACTAAAATGCCTTCTAGGTCCCTAGCATTATACTAGAACCTGCAATGGTAAATTAGTACTATTAGAAAATTAGAGCTATTTGCAATAGTAAATAAAATATTGTTCAGAACTGAGAGTTCACAGTTGAGGAAGCTGTCATAAAAACAATGTGTTATTATATAGCAGTCTATTGAGCACAGGAATAAGCAATTCATTTCTCCCCCTTAGGAGACGGTTAATGGGGGAAGGAAATACAAGGGGAAATTTGCAAAACAAAATAAACAAGGAAGCAAAAATCCTCTTGAATTGAACCCTAAAGAATGATGTCTACTTGGCCACCCTCCACTACGTATTTCAAATAGATACATGCTTGAATATAATTAATTTGGCTTAAAGAACAATTAATATTCTCTCCTAAATTTTTCATTTGTGCAAATTTGTAGGATGGTTCTTAAACTTGTTAGATCTTATAAGTTTGTTTCTAAAAATCATCCATATTTTATATTTTATAGTAATGCTTATAATTACTTCCACTTATAGGTATTTTTTCCTTCATGAAATAATCTAATTATGTTTTACAACCATGTAAATAATTCATAAAATACACTATTAGAATGATCTGGGGAGGATACTAAGCAAATAAACAAATGTATCTCTTTTTCACTGCTTCAAATGTGCAACAAGAAAATTAGTTGAATAAATAGAAAAGATGAATAAATTTAGCATTGTTTGATGAGTTTGTATTTAGTGGTTTGCCATACTTACCACGGCTTCTCAATTACCTTAAATGTGTGGCAATTTGAACAATATACAACTAAACGATTCACAACTTTAAACTGCCTTCATTAATTTGTATTTATACATATAATGTAGGTGTTATATACAACACATTACTGAATTTAACTTTCTTTTATTGAGACTTTTTATCATTTTTTGTTCTTTGTTACCTCTTTATGGCTCTTTTAATCAGAAGATTTGCCAGATTAAAGGTAATCATAGTGTTTTATTTCTAGGGCAAGAACCTAAATGACTTCTAAAAGTTCCTCACATAAATGACCCTATGTTCAATTTTTGTGCTGTGCACTCTGAAGGTTAATGTTCATCTCTTTGCTTGTACTGTGTTTTTATCTGTTTTCAGAGGAAGCTCGAGAGCACCCAAACACAGCTGATGTTTCTTTTCTTGCATGACATCCCTACATTGATTGTTGAGTTGTCATGCTTTCTCCTTCCATGCTCCTATAGACACTCATGGCAAATCTACGGCATTAATCTGACCTTTCTCAGTGCAAGGCCCCCACACTAGACTTCTTTTCAGATCTTTAGGAGAACCTTTTCAGTTAATTCTTTCAAGCTTCCAACTACCTTTCAATTTTTGGTTCAAATATAATTCTCTGTAATGAATCTCTCCAAATTTTCTCATATGGAAGTATTATGCAAGCATTTATGGCAATTTAAGCAAAATTTTTGAATATAAATTTTGTGAGTCAATATTTCCTTCCAAGAGAATGTTTGACAAACTATAATTCTGGGGAAAATATTAAGGATTATGTCTTAGTTTCTAAAAAACGCTTATATTTTTAATATATAGAAAAATATATGCACATTATTAAGAATGAAAAACTTTGGTAACCATTTCCTATTTGAAAAAAATTTTAGAATCCTAATGTTTAAAAAATACTTAATGACGTAATATTTTCACTACACAATATTGTTACTGAGACAAATATTAATATTTAAACCAATGTAAGCATTAATACAAATTACTAATATAAAATAATATTTTGAGTGCATACTAATTTTATATCCATTTTCTCATTTAATCCACCCAAATATAATAGATAGTTGCTATTATTACTAGCAATTTAAAGATGAAGGAAGAAAGACTTACGTGTGTTGTCTTAGGTCAGAGCTATTGAGCAGCGAGACTGGACTCTAAGTCAGGGTCTACACTACTCTTCAGCCTGTTCTCTTCAACACGTCCCAAGGTGTTCGTGTTATCCATGTGTCATTCACTCTCGGGATTGGCAACCTAGTATATACCACGATGCAGTTACAGAAAGCCTCAAGGTTGATGTCAGCATAAGTCTTATACCCATAAAATTAAACAAATACAATATTTAGTTATTTTCTTTCAGTTTACAATACAATTGGAGGAAATCAGTTCCATTGTAAATATTGTAAATCAGACTTTGTATGTAGCTATGTTTTGTTTTTAAGGGCGTCGCCATCACTGAGTTGTACAAGTCAGAAAATTGAGACTGTCCCTGTATTTATCCCCTACTTCAAGTTGCATCTCCAAATGCCCACCAAGTCCTTCCCTTTGACTCTGACTTGTGACCTGTCAATTCTGAGTCATTTCCTCTAACACCAGTGCCTTATCTTCATTAGGTCTCGCCCGGATCAACACACATGTACTTGACTGATTCTTCTGTCTGGAGTTTGTTCTCCCTTCAGTTTATCCCCTACATTGCTGCCTGGATCATTATTTTTTATAAGTGTGCTCTCCTCTTGTCGTTCCTCTTCTTGAAACCCTTCAGCCATTTCCACAGGCAGGCTCTGAGTCCTCTATGTCTCTACCTGTGACCACTCTCTGAAGCCCACCCCATAACAGAATACTATCAGGATCTCAGACCTCTGGATTACTTCATGATTTGAAATTTTACAGATATTGTGTTCACCTGAAATGTGCTTAGCCCCTGTTATTCTTTAAGACTTGGTTTCAGTATCAAATTATGAAGCTTTTTTAAAATATCCAGGGAAGACCAATGATCCAGTCTTCCTTGGCGTCATTGTAGGCACAGATTTCTCTTGTTATATTTTTCAAATTCATTCACAGTTATTTTTCTATTTGTTCAATCATGTCAACAAATTTGTATGGGGCATCTAATATGTTCACAGCACTGTGCTGAGCACCGAGGTTGTAATTTGTTTGTGTCCCCCATTTGGACTCCGCAGGGACACGGTTCACACACGTATTTTGTGTGAGGTCCCCACAGACACTTTGAGGGTACATCATATGATGTTCTAATAATATAGTTTTAGGAGATAGGAGTCTGATAATGCTGAGACTGGGGCAGAATGGACAAATTGGTGACAGATAGTAGAAGGAAAAGAACATCAAAGATGTCTTCAAAATTTGTAGTTTGGTGTATTCATGGAAAAAGTGAAGGTGGAAAATAAAGTATTTTGAGGAAGACGACGAGTTTATTTGAAGAATTTGGAGTAAATTCATCTGGAACTGCCCAGTGAAGATGTGAGATGGGCAATGTAAGGGACAGGTCAGATTGGAGAGGTGAATTTACTGAACACACGGTCGTCATGTACTTGGTGTCTTAAGAACACGTGGAGGGAGACGTGTTCCATCATACGCCTGCACGACAGATCGGTCCACATGCAAACCTGAGCTTAAATTCATTATTTTCAGGTTTGATTTAAAAGCTCTTCCTCTTGACTCTGACACACTGTACTGTGGCTTAAATATTTAAGCACAGGCTCTTTTTAAGATTGAGAGGGAAAACAGGCACACGTCAACAGTCCCTAATGTTTGGTTCAGTGAGGGAGCTTTCTCAGACTCTGACGCTCATGTGGAGCCATGTGGAATTCCTTCCAGGTTCTTTCATTTGCAAATCAAAATAGAAATTAGAAAGAAAAAACCCTCATAATTCTCGAAATCAGAAATAACTCCTGTCAGAGAGTTCTTTGGTTTCTGACTTGAAAAAATGAATAAATGACAATTGTTTGTTTATTGCTACATGAACACAACATGTTCACATTCCAAAAGGTTTAGACAATTTTTCTTACATCTTATGTGAAGATTTAGAGGACTCATTATTCAAGCCAACTAAGATTTCTGCTAGAATAAGAAAGCAAATTTTTCTTTCTTACTTTGAAAACTGCGGAATACTCTGTAGATTGTGATTCTTAATGGGTAAATAGATAAATACCCCTAAACCCACACGTAAACAATAATGTAAAAAATTAAGTTTTTCTAAAAGAAAGATCCTTGGGAAAGGAAAATAGCCTCAGTATATAAAATCTTCTAACTTTTGATTTTTTTCTTCCTTTTTCATGTTGATTGCCAGAGAGGAGTCTTCCCAGGCCCTCAGACTGAACACATACTGAACACACGCTAAGACATTCCTCACACTTTCTTAAGCCCCAGCCCTGTTTCCTGTCCTTGCACACCCTCATCTATTTTTTCCATCCAGGCCTATAATAATTAAAGCTTATGATAATATCTTTCTCTACAACATTCTTTCTAGTCTGTATATTTTCTCATCTCTTCACTTCATCAATGTGCCTGTGATCAGATCTTCTAGAATACTCTTCTGATAACTTTTGGGATGGCTAGCTTTTTTTTCACCTTTCCTACAATAAATACTGCCTCCTCTTATGGCCCTATTCTCACCCTCCAATATAAAGCAACCCCCTCACAGACTAGGCAATTGTATCCTGTGTGTTATTAGCACTTATCACAGGTTATTTGTTGGCCATCTCAGGAACAATTGGCACTGTTTCTAAAAAGTAGTAAATACTCAGTGTAATTAGTACTTTTAAAAAATGTGGGGCCAGCCCCGTGGCTGAGTGGTTAAGTTTGTCCACTCCGCTTCGGTGGCCCAGGGTTTTGCTGGTTTGGATCCTGGGCGTGGACATGGCATCAGGCCATGCTGAGGCGATGTCCCACATAGCACCACCAGAGGTGCTCACACTAGAATCTACAACTGTGTACTGGGGGCTTTGGGAGAAGAAGAAGAAGAAAAAAGAGAGATTGGCACAGATGTTAGCTCAGGTGCCAATCTTGAAAAAAAATTTAAATGTTACAACATTCGTGTGGAAATGCTCAGGGACCATAAGATTGCATGTGTCACTGTGACACTGAGGATGCAATTATCACATAGCTGTTAATGCTTTCCAACAAATTGATTATTAATGGACCTATATATCAGCAATTTTTTGGCAATAACTTGAGGGATAAAAACAGTTTCATTTTTGAGCAATGTGGGCAAGATAAAAATAAGTTAGTATATTAACTAAATTGCCTCTAAACGACTCTCCAACGTGAATAAGTTGGACATTAGATGAGCAGCCCAGCAGTCTAACACACTTCCTGATGTGATTATTTCACACATTGGAAACGGCCAATGGGCTCTGTGTTATAATCTGCTATTTGATCACATTGTATGGAATAGGGAACACAGCAGGGTTTTTGGTTTTGGTTTTGGTTTTGGTTTTTGCTTAGCTAGGACTTAGATGATAAATACTTCTTGTTACAATGTGGCATTTAATTCTGAGTTCTAACCCTCTGCTGTTGACCTGCTAAGAGAATGGGAGCAAAGATTCATTTAATTTCAAAGTAGACTTTGATAATGACTTAGACATTCTTCTAAAACTTAGGTTATAGGGTTTATGCATTACTCCGTATGAAAATAGAGATGCATTTTTCCTGTTATCTCACTTCTGTATATGAGAGATTTAAGGGGAACAATTCACATTCTAACTTTTTAATTAACTTTTTGGGGATTAATTTTAGACTTGGAGAAAACATGCAAAGATTGCACAAAGAGTTCTTGTAGTCCTTTCCTCCAGTGTCTCTTAACGTTAACATTTTACATAACTCTAGCTTTTTTTGTCAAATTAGTAAATTAACATGTTACAGTACTATTAGCTAAATTCCAGACTTTACTTGGATTTCACTAGTGTCCTTTTTCTCTTCCAAGTTCCAACCCAGGACAACACATTAACTGTAGAAATTCTGTCTCCTTGGTCTCCTCTGGTGCTGGGTGGGGGTCATTCAACCGCAGGATCTTGTTGCCTGGACCAAGGAGAGCAGTGACAAGGTCAAGTCCTTGTAATGTGACTACAGTAACTTAATTTTTTTTCTAGCCCCACTAAGACAGGAAGCTGGGGTTGATTGACAGGGGTTTTCCAGCTTCTGACCATGTATTTGAAATCATTCAAGAATAGTTTTCTTACCAGTTAAGGACTAAGAAACCAGTGTTGGTCATATCAAATTTTTATGTAATATTATCTTTAGTCGAAAAGAAAAGGTGTTTTTTTTTAAAAATAAACCCTTCAAACCAATATCTCTCCAGGTGGTATGAATCTTTTCTTTACTGCCTTAAAAAAAGGAAGTTGCTAATTAATGTGGGGCTGTGAGGAAAAGGAATTTACCCTGACTTTTAGCAAAGAGTTTCTCGTAAAACCACGTGCCTGTGGTTTCTTCCTTTAAGTGCAGCTGGGCCAGCCAGCTCCGTGTTTCTCCAGTCGCCCCTCCACACTGCTCACTCTCCTTAAACCCAGAACAACAGCCCCTGATCCCCTGCTGGGAGACATCTGACACCTTTTTTCCCCATAGAGTTAAGAGAGAAGAGAGAAGGGAGCTCAGCTTTCGGAGCATTTTACCTCCATCTGCGCCATTCCCTCTCTTCATTCCTGCAGTCACAGGAGAAAATACCCCTTCTAGCTTATGAGGAGTCTTTATTAAAGACACCACAGGGTGCTCACTCAAAGATTACTAATTCTAGAGTAATGCCTGCACTACTGGCTCCTTCTCATAAATGGTTTGTCTCTTTTATTCCATCTAACAATCACACCAAAAGCCAAAAAGAAAAGAAGAGAAACCTCCCTCAGATCCACAATCTCTTTCCACTGCTTTCTCTGTAAATATCGTGAATCAGCATTTGACAGCTGTTGTCACTGCCTCTGCACCTGTTCTTACAGGGGTTGCTAAGGATGTGCATGTTGCTGATTGTGATGAGCACATTTCAGAGGTGGAAGAGCATCCTGGCTGTGTGCACAGGCTCAGCAACCGGAGGGCTTGCATTTGAATCCTGATTTCACATCTTGATCTGTGAGCTATGCAAACTTGGGCAAATTGTCAACCTCTCTGATGCAGATTGCCTAACTGTAAAATGGGGAAAATTATAGTACCTTTAGTATGGTGTTGCTACAAAGCTGACAGGTATGCAAAGCATTCAGTCCATTGTTTTCCACACTGTGGGCATCATGTGTAAGTTCGAGCAAGTTATTTAAACTTTCCATGTGCCTGCATTTCTAAGATGGAGATGATAATAACAACACCTAGAGTTGTGGTGTCAAGGGAGCTAACATATGTAACTGTGCTTAGAACAGTGCTTGGGCTCAAGTGCTATGTTAGTTTTACCTCTTGCGCTCTCTTGAATCTTCCAAAAGCTTCAAAGTCAGCATAACCCAGATTGCAGTCGTCTAGCTTCCAGCCAGCCCCAACTTCTCCCGTGTCAAGGAATAGCACACTATCTCCCCAGCTGGCCAACCAACATCTAGCTTTTCCCTTTTCCTCAACTTCATATCACGTCACTTGCCAAAAAAGCCACCAATAGTATCACCCTTAGACCAAGAAAACCGGGAGCTCTGCCCTGGGTCCCGTGCTTTAGAAGACCTGCTCTGGGCTCCCTCTAGCTTTGCTCCTCCACACCAGTGAGAGTCCTTAGGGACAGGCAGTTACGCCATCCTGGGGCCGAAGACCTCCGCTCTTCCCCCCCAGGACTTTGTCTGGGTAGCTATCACCCAAGAATTCTCTACCCAAATGGCATCTGACCTGCTCAGTAGAAGTTTCCACCATTTTATAAGGTACCTAGCTACATTCTGGTGGGGTGGGGACAAGACAGGAGGAAGAAACAAGAGGTTGGAACATCTTAAAGCTTTGAACAGGGGATTACAAAATTTAATATTTCATCCCTGATATTAGCAATTCATGTCTTTCCTCCTTGTTTGTCAGTCTTGCTACAGGATTGTCAATTTTACTGATTTATTCAAAGAACCAGCTCTTTATTTCATTGTTCTGTTGTTTTTCTGTTTTGAATTTCATTTACTTTTGCTCTCTATCATCACCTTCATTCTACTTGCTTTGGGTTAATTTTGCTTATATTTTTTTAGTTTCTAGGGCTAGGAGCTTAGATCATTGATTTGAGATTTTTCTTCTTTTCTAATGTAAGCATTTAACGCTATAGATTTCCCCATCTCTAATACTTTTGCCATATCCCACATATTCTGATATGTTGTATTTTCATTTCATTCAATTATACGTATGTTTAAAATTCCCTTTGAGACTTCCTCTTTGACCTACAGGTCAGTAAGAAGTGCGTAGTTCTGTTTTCAACTGTTTAGAAAATGTCCTATTATCTTTCAGCTGTTGATTTCTAGCTTGATTCCATTGTGGTCAGAGATCACACACACAAGATTTAAATTTGTTTAAATGTTCAGAGGCTTGCTTTATATTGTCAAATGTGGTCTATCTTGGTGTGTCTTCCGTGTGAGATTAAAAAGAATGTGTATTTTGCTGTTGTTAAGTAGAGTGTTCTATAACTTTCAGATAGGGCTGTTTGGTGGTGTTACTGAGTTGTCCATCCTTGCTGACCTTTGGCCTGTATGCACTGTGGAGAGACCAGTGTTACAGTCTCCAACTACAAGGGTTGATTTCTATATTTCTCCTCCTTTTGTTGTATCAGTTTTTGCATCCCATATTTTGCAATTCTGTTGTTTGGTGGAATACATTTAGAATTGCTGTGTCTTTATGGATTGACCTTTTCAACATTAGATAATGTTCTTCTTTTCTTTGCTCTGGAGTCTATTTCATCTGGTATAAATATAGCCACCCCTGATTTTTCAAAATTAATGTTTCAGAGTATGTCTGTCTCATCCTTTTACTTTCAGCCTAGCTGTGTCATTGAATTTGAAATGTTTCTTGTAAGCAGGATATAATTGGTTCATATTTTTATCCATTCTGTCAACCTCTGTCTTTTAACTGGTACACTGAGACCACTAACATTTAATATAATTATTCATATATTAGGGCTTAAATATTCTTTTATTTTTTGTTTTCTGTTTGTTATTTCTATTTTTCATTTTTCTGATACCTTTTTCCTGCCCTTCTTTTGGTTACTCGGACATAGTTTAGAATTCTATTTTGATTATTTATGGTGTCATGAGTGTTTCTCTTTATGTGAGTTTTCATAGTGGTTGTCTAGGTAATCCATTATATGAACATAACTTACTACAATATATCAGAAGCAGTATTTTACCACTTCAAGTGGAGTTTAGAAAACTTAGCTCCCTTTACGTCCCTTTGTCCTTTCACTTATAATCTACTTGTCTTAAACATTTACTCTGTGTATACTGAGAACCACATCAAATAGTGTTATAATTTTCACTTCAACTGCCAAACACAGTTGATAAAACTCAAGAGGAAAAGCATAGTCTATTGTGTTTATCCATGTGTTTGCTCTTTTTATTTTTCTTCCTTCCTGATGTTCCAAGATTTCCACTTTTATCTCTTCCCTTCTGTTTAGAGGACTTCCTTTAGCTGTGATTTTCAGATGGTTATGCAGGTAATAAATTCTGTTAATTTTCCTTCATCAAAGAATGGTTTGATTGCTCCTCCATTTCTGAAGGAT
Source organism: Equus quagga (assembly GCF_021613505.1). Lineage (NCBI taxonomy): Eukaryota > Metazoa > Chordata > Mammalia > Perissodactyla > Equidae > Equus > Equus quagga. The sequence goes on along the minus strand of NC_060282.1, from coordinate 82,881,547 downwards.
AGCTCTGCTCAATATACATATTTGGATTTACATTGCTTTTCTTTCCAAGTGATAATAACTCATTTCTCTCTGGCTGCTTTCACTATGTTTTGTCTTGAAGGTTCGACTATGTTGTGTCTCGGCACTGACATCTTTAGATTGATCCTGTTTTGGAGTCTGTCAGCTTCTTCAATCTCTGGCTTTATGACTTTTGTAAACCTTGGGATATTTTCAGCCACTATGCCTTGAGTACTTTTTCAGCCCTGCCCTGTTATTCCCTGTCCTTTTGGGACGCTGATGAAATGAATGTTAGATCTTCTGTGATAGTATTAGAAGTAATTGAGGTTCTGTTCATTTTTTTTTTTTTTTTGGTCTCTTTCTCTCTGTCTTTTAAGTTGAGTAATCCTATTCTATTTTTAAGTTCACTTATACATTCTTCTGTCCTTTCCATTCTGCTATTGATCCCATTCACTGAACATTTTATTTCATTTATTATATTTTTTAGTTCTAAAATTTCCATTTGGTTCTTCTTTATATCTTCTTTTTTTCTTTCTTTTTCTTTTTTTTTTTTGGCTGATTCTTTCTATTTCATTGTTGAGAGTCCCCATACTTTCATTTGTTTAAGTGTGTTAGTAGTACTTGCTCTTTGAAACATTTTTGTAATGACTACTTTAAAATCCTTGTCAGGTAATTTTAACACTTGTATCTTCTCACTGTTGGCGTCTGTGAATTCACATATTGAAGTCTTAACCCCTAGTATTTCAGAATGTGACTTTATTTAGAAATAGGGTTGTTACAGATGCAGTTGCTTGAGACAAAGCCATTGTGGAATAGGATCCAATATGCCTGCTGTCCTTATAAAAAGGAGACACTCGGGTGGAGGCATTCACCAGGGACAACGTCAGGTGAGGATGAAGGCAGAGATGAGGGAGATGCAACGGAAGCCAGGGAATACCAAAGACACGCAGCAAGTTACCACCAGTGAGGGGAGAGGCAGGAACAGATCTCTGCTCACAGCCCTCAGAAGGAACAAACCTGGCCGATGGCTTGATCGTGGATCCGTCGTCCGGAATCGTGAGACAATGCATTTCTATTCTGTAAGCCCCCAGGTTGTGGTGTTTTGTTACTGCAGCCCCAGGAAACTAACACAATAGGTTAAAAAATCACTTTAATTCATATATTCCTATAAGTAATTAATGGAGCTTGCCTTGAAATGTTGCTGTAAATATTTCTTCTATGAATTACCCATTCATGTCATTTCCACTGATGTGTGTCTTGACACTTCAGTGAACTCTGTTCTTAGTTTTAAGAGGTGATCCGAGTCTCTTGAATTTTGAGACAGAGTTGTTGGACTTTTTAGGATAAAAAAATCATTCATTTCCGTTTTTGCCTCCTCCTTTCAAACATGGATACCCCACACTTTCATTCTGGTAGCGCTTGCCACAGTGGTGGTTATCTGTGTCTTGATCCCTCTGTGCATCAGCTTCATGGTGGCAGCAACTGGTCTTTCTTAGTTAGCACTATATTCACAGCACATAACACATTGTGCGACACACGGCAGGTGCTCAAAGATAATTTGTTGAACCTAATATACTAAGAAAGAAACCATTTAATCTCCTATCAGGAGCATCAGCAAATTGCAGAGCAAAGACTTATGTGACTGGAGCCCAGGTTTTACTCTACTTAGTCCAGAATTTGTAGACTGAAGATGAAGTCTAAAATATATATAACGGCTGACTGAGAATATAAATCTCAACCCTTACTGATAATATTCTTAGTTTTCTGAGTAAATGGAAGAGCAGGAAATGAATCCTCACCTGTATTTTATATAATATTAAACTTCTACCATAAAATATAAAGGGTTACCAAGCAAAAAACACAAAATCCAAATATATCTACTTTTTCTTTTTTAATTAAACATTACAGGTTTATCTTTTGCATTTGCTGCTATTACAATATTCTAAGGGATCGTGAACTAATTGTTTCTCTACCTTAAAAAGGATGTTTGAAAGCAGTGACCTTAGCGTATATTTCCCTTGGGGTAAATAACACGCCGTTCAGAATTAGTTTTGCTCATTCCACAGTGTTTAGCTCAGTGCCATGCCTACCACAGTATTCAATATCACGAGCTAATGGCAAGAGACTGCTGGGAAGTGATACAAAGATCAGATGAAATCACCTAGGAGTGTGACAAAGCATAGCATATGTTACGATTTCCGTTAGCTCGTTGAAAATACCAAGAACATGAAGCCAGAGTGAGGTTGCCAGGCCTTCAGTTTTGCCAGTTCTTGGAATATAAATTAAGGGTGGGGTGCAGATGAGGAAGAATACTTGTCTATCAAAATAATTATTTCAAAATGACTGCAAAGTCATCATGAGGGAAACAGCAATACTAATGACCCTACCATCTGAAGGCTTCCTTCTCAGACGACGGAAATAGTGCTTTTAATATTTACGGCAGAATATCATCCCCTTTTTGTTTTAAAGTCACGTAGTAAAAGATTATTTTCTTGGGCACAGAGTATTTTTCAGAAAGACTCTCAAAGCGCAGTGATATTTTTGCAGAAGGAAATTACCCTCTGTTTGTCTAATGTCTGTTTTTCACATTTATATTTTGTTATAAAAAGAATACTTCTGCAATGATTTGGTAACAAATAACAGGCATATTGGTGGAGAAAAGATACTCAGGCCCAAGTTTCACCAGATAATTGAAGGGCTGATTATTCTGGAGGATAGGTAATGTTTACGGCCTACAGATGGCTGCTTGCAGCTCATTTTCCATGTGAACATCCTTAATTGTGGCAGAATTTGTCCTGCTGTTGATCTGTCAAATGATTTAAAATAATGCCAGAGAGGTTTTTCTTTTTTTTCAGCCAGAGGATCAAAATGCTACTCTAAAATGCTTTGAAAGCAATAGGATTTGAATCCAACCCAATATATTCTAATTATGGTAGAATTTTAAGAAAGGAATACGTAAAATAGTCATGTTCACTTACTCAAGTGAGCTGGTATCCATATAATGACACAATGCATTTAGGGAAGAAACAGATGCAAGTAATATTTCTTAGTGGTAACAATATTCTAGTTGGGCCAGATGTAAAAACAAATCCTCCTCTTGGAATCTGATTGTTTTAAATATTGTAGGGAACAACTATTGGTGAAATTATGACTATTCAAAGCAACCATGGTTGTCTGCGGGGTCGCTGTTTCAATCCTGATTTTTCACACACCTTGGAATAGATGGATGGAACATTTAACGATAACCTGGCCTTGGGCCACGTGCAATAAGGATCAAAGCTGCAGGCTGTAGACAGTGCAGAACTTACAGCATGAGTTTTAAGAAGTGGAACCAAAAAAAGAGATGGAACTGTTAATTTTCCTTGCTATCATTAAAAAGAGCTTCCTAGTATATTAGAGTAATGAGTGAGGTAAATAACCAGTAAAAGTAGGAATACAGGAGTTGACGTGGAAGTGAAAGATAAAACAGAGGGAAAACAACAGTTACTTTTAGCTGCTATATAATGGGTAAAACAAAGGTTATTTTCAAATTCTAAGTAACCTTAAGTAAATGTATTTTGTAAAATCTTTAAAAAGGATGGCAGAAAAAAAAAGCCATATTTCCTCTGCAGAAATGGTGAAGACAGAGTCTATAAAACTGATGGTTATGAATAACTGTGACAGTTTAATGAATGATTTTCTTAAAATCTCTGTAGAAAAGAAAACTAGCAGTTTTAGTGTTATTCATATTCCAAATTCAGGACTATACTTGTTTTATTTGCTTTCACCGAACTTACAAATCAGGAAAGGTAAGGCATGTCTTTGTCCGATATCATTAAGTACATAATATGATAAGATTATATCTTATTAGAAGGGAAATTTTTAAGTGAAAATTAAATTCAGAACAAAAAAAGAAATCAACACAATTTGGTGTAAATCAACTCACAATGCTTTGTGGTACCGTCGCCCATGGTCATTTTTGGATCCCTGCTTCCTTTCCTCAGCGGGCTATGTGGTCATATTGACAATGAGGTCTATATCCATGGATTTCGTGAGGTTTTTAATAAATCCTTAAGTAAGGATGCTACTGTTTTATAAGGGCTAACTAAAGTTTTGGGAGAAACTTCTGAAAGAATATTCATGGAAAATGAAGAGTTTCTTTGGTGACTATAGACATGGTAAATGCATTCTGATACAAGATCAAGACCAAATGAAATGCAACAGCTCCAGTTGCTAAGTCCTTCTGAAGGATGGTGGGTCAAAACAACTCCGCTGAACATCCGTTGTTGCCATAGTTCCCAGCGGGTAACTGGCAGAGCCCACAAATAGGGCTTTATAGATTTATCTTCCTTAGGGTTTCCAGACTGCTCTCAAGGTCACAGGGATTCTTATTTTTATCAAATACTCAAGAAGGAGGCGTTTGTCTGAGAGTATATAGAAAGATGGTATGAATGAATATTTTTCCTTACAAAGCCTATATTATTCATTTTTTAATTGGATAGATGCATTTTTAATAATAGATGAGCATATACTAGCTTTTCTTTTAATGCAGCTTAATGCTAAGTTCTGTTTGTTGTTATTTAGATGTAATAAAGATTGCTGTTATTTTTATTTATGGTTTGTTTTGTCTGAGAACATAGCAGGTTGAAAGTAAAGAAAATCACAAGTTTTATTTGGAGGAAAATCTTCTTCCTTTCAATTATCATTTCCTTCTATTTTATATTTTTTGTTAATACATAGTGAAGAAACATTTTCTTTTTTGTTTTTTTTTGCTAAGGAAGATTCGTCTGAGCTAAAATCTGTTGCCAATCTTCCTCTATTTTGTATGTGGGATGCCACCACAGCATGGCTTGATGAGTGGCATGTAGGTCCGAGCCTGGGATCCAAATCCGTGAACCCCAGGCAGCCAAAATGGAGCACACGGACTTAACCACTATGCCACTAGGCCAGCCCTGCCTGTTTTTTAAACTTGTAGTCACAAGGCTAGAATCTTAGTAAAACCCTGAACAATATTTTCTAAGTTCTACTTTATCCTATTTTTAATCACGAAATTCCAAAAACATGTGGAAATTTCCTTTGCAAATTGAAAACTTCCATCTAGAATATAGCCTTTCAAAAGCATCATTTTAATCAATTGGTGGGACTGTGTAGTGCAATTATTGTTTTATGCTGAGAAAACAATTACTGATTTAAATAAAATTGAGTCTGTAAAATCATGCCAAAGAATTTTTAAAAGAAATGATGCACAATTAATTCTGTGACTAAAGAAATTGGAAATTGATTCTAACGTTCTCTCTTCAATATAGTGCTTGTCCTATTAATTATGGGGTTAGAGAATCTTGAGGGTTGGACATTTTCTTGTTGACATTTGAAAAGTTATAAATATTAAAATTCTGACAACTTAGTAATCAGAAATGGTAAGTAGTAAAAAGAAAAAGAAAAAAACAAACAAGAAATATTTTCCTCATTAAACAAAGAGCTTTCGTTCTGAATTCAGGTCCTGACCACATGCTCAGAAAACATACTTGAGTTCCTGAAATTGTTTGTGACTTTTTAATAGTTAGTTATCGGGGTGTCTTCGTGCCTTTATGTAACAATAGCTATTATTTATAAGGGACTTACTGTGTCTCAAGTTTGTATGAGGTAAATATTGTTATTTTGGTCTTATGGTAAAAACTAAAACAAAAAACAAAAAAGAGGCTTAGAAACAAGAAAATCTTGTTTTCTTAATTTTCTCTTGGAAAATGTCTAGTGAATTTTAATTAAATTTAATTGGTTATAAGCTTAGGCATTTTAATCTTTTCTATAATCACAAAATTAAAATATATATCAATTTTAAGCATTAATTTAAAAGTACAAGATACCTAATCATTCATAGGGGAAGGGATTTTCCTAAAATTTGACAAATACCGATGTTTCAAATCTTTTATTTCTCACATAGGGTTTTTCTGACACCAACCACCACTCTCCTCCTCCAATCTCCATATTGCAAGGATTTTGTTCCTTTTCTTCTTTCAGTAGAAAGAGAGCTTCACATAGGTGCAAATCTATCTTTAAGACTTTTCTTTTTTGCATAATAGTTAATGACAATCGTAATAATATCACATGCTTACTGAGTACTTAAATTGTGCCAGGTACTGTGCTTTCTGTTTGAAGATGTAAACCCTTATAACCATCGTTCTATGGCTGCTACTAATAATTTCATTTTACGGATGAAGAAAATAAGGCACAAATAAGGTAGGTAACAGCTGTATTTAACCAGCTACTAGTGTGTGCTGGAGCTTGAGGGTAACTTCACTTACAGGAGTGTAACTCTGTAGGCTCTTACCCTACCCCCATTCCCAACCAAGTGCACATTCCACCATCAAGAAAACAGAAATAAGAGGAAACACACACTGGCCTTGCAAACAGGAAGGATATTTGAGGGGTCTTAGTTAAACGCTGTTGTAATATCGATTGGGGCACCAGGATGGAGGAAGTCGTGGAAAAATGGCATGTAGCCCACTCCTAAGGAGCGTGTGCTCAGGTATTCCAGGTGAATGACACTGAGGAAGAAGCTACAAAGAACATATGGGTGCAAACAGCTTTACTAAGAAGTGGGAAACAGGGTCGACTGTCTCTCGCGTTGATGAATGTGTCTGTCTCTCTAATCTTCTAAGCTACTTGATTCCAGAGATGAATCATTGCCGTATTTTTCCTTTAATCCTTTTATTTGAATGTGAAGTCTCCCTAAGAACTAGTGAAGTTACAAAAGATAAATCTATATTAAATGGTAAACAGTGATAAAACTTTAATCCTGATCAACAGAATATCACAATATATAAATAAAAAAACACTGGACATGTAAGGAGAAATTGGTAGAAATGCAAAGTAGGAAACTTCTACAAATGGTAATAGGTAAATTGCAAATCAACTATGTCTCTAATAATAATTAGGATAAAAAAGTGAAAAATACAGTTTAAAATTAAACAAATAACATCATAGAAATGGAAAGCAAGCATACTCTTTACATTCTAAAAACAAGCAAAAACTAATAAATTTATAAAATTATGAACTAAGAAATACATAATTGAATAATAAATTATGCCTATAATAAAGATCTAAAGTACTACATAAAGCTGAAACTGGACTGCCATTTTCACAAAATAATTATGGAGAAGGCTGATATCCACACCTAACCAACAACAAACAGAACACGAGCTATTTTGAGATGAGAATTAAAAGCACTTTACTAAATCCATGCATAGAACAAACTGGGCATTTAAAACTGTAAAACCAATAAGTATGAAAGAACTGGATTTACCCTTCCACTTGAAACAACCAAGAAACAAGACAAAGTATATTAACCAATGGCTTTCAAAACACTGGATATTAGGCAACAAAGGACAGTGATCCTTGAAAAGGAAGAAACAAATGCCCCAGATTACTTCATTGAGAGAGTTTCCAGACCAGAGTAAAGGGAGGTGGAGCCTAAGAGAAACTCGCTGGACTTGCCAAGATGAGGAGATGAAGCTCACGGTTCGGGAGGCCAAGGTGACTAAGTTCACAGGACAGAGTGCCAGGAAGTAAGAGCTGCACACAGAGAGAATTGTGGAGATCTGCAGAGGACCTCCCTTGAGTATTCAATGAAATACCAAAAAGTGCATGAACTTAAGGAAATTGTCTGAAGCCAGGGAAAAAGCCCTCCAAAAGAATTAGAGAAAGCAGTATCTGACACTCACACAGGGCAGAGAATACCAACTGCCTCCATCAGCCAGACTGGAAAACCTCAAAATTCATGGGCATGGGGTAGAAAGCGCAGAAGGGTATTATCCCAGTTACCGAGAATAATTAGCCATAGACTAAATGTTTACTCGTGAACCTACTAAAACATCATAAAAGGAAGATCCTAGAAAATAAAAATGTTCCAAGAAACTTGACTTGAATCCCAGAACAAAGTTCTTGAATATTTATAGGAACATAAATTATCTGTCACCCAAAAAGATAAAAATCACAATGTATATCATTCAGTCTGAGATTATCTGGCATGCAAAGAAACAAAAAAACAAGACTTGTAATGAGGCAAAGAACTAAAACTAAATCAGAACAGGTTCAGATGTCAGAATACCAGACAAATATACGTTGAAAAAGTTATGTAGAGACATGGAAGATATAAAATGATTGAAATCAAACTTCTAGAATTTGAAAATGAATATGTTTTAGAAGAGAAATGCACTGGATGTTGAGGAAAAGAGATTAAACATTTCAGAAGAAAATACTAGTGAACTATAAAACATAACAATGGAAAATATCCAAAATGAAACAGAGGAAAAAAAGAGAAAAAACCTTGAGTGAAATTTGTCATAATGTTAAGCAAACAAATAACAGGAGTAATTGAAGTAATAAAACAAGAGAAAAGAGAAAGAGGGACAGAAAAAATATATAATGAAATAATGGCCAAATGTTTTAAATTTGATAAAAATTATAAACTGACAGATCCAACAAGCTTGATGAATCCCATGCAAAAGGAAATGAAGAAAATTATGCCAGAGCAAATTATAATAAAATGGCAAAATTAATTGAACAACTGCAGTAAAAAGAAAATCTAGAAAAGTAGCCAGGGATAAAAAGATGCATTACATACATAGGAATAAATTTAAGAATAGCAACAGCTATCTCATGGAAAAGACCCACATAAGTGGACAGTGAAGAAACATCTTCAAACTATTGGAGAAAAACTGTCGATGCAGAATTCTTAAGCAAGAGAAGTATCTTTTAAAAATGTGGCTTGAATACATTTTGAGCATAAGGAACCTGAAAAGATTTGTGACCAGGAGACCTACACTGCAAGAAATGTTGAAAGAGGTCTTTCAGGTGAGGAAAATGAAGCTGGTTGGAAGGTGTTAGATTTTGTCAAATGCTTTTTCTGTGGCTATTGATATGATGATATGGTAGTTTTCATTTGTTGAGCCAAACTTGCATTTCCGGGGTAAACCACACTTGATCATAGTATAAAATTCTTTCTACATATTGCTTGATTTGACTTGCTAGTGTTTTGTAGGGAATATTTCTTATTCTCTACAAAATTGTGGCTATATTCTAAAGGGACATTGGTCTGCAGTTTCTTTTCTTGTGATAATTTTGCCTGGTTTTGATATCAGAGTATTCCGGCCTCATAGAACATGTGAGGAAGTGTTTCCTTCTCTAAGAGTTTTTGGACGAATTTGCAAAGGACTGGTGTTAATTCTTCTTTAAACGTTTTGCAGAATTTATCAGTTAAATCACATGGGCCTAGATTTTTTGTGGGAAGTTGCATTCCTAACTCACTCTCTTTACTTGTAGGTCTATTCGCATGTGCGTGTCTTCGTGAGCCAGTGTATAGTTCGTGTCTTTCTATGAATTTTGTCTGTTTTACCCAGGTTATCTAATATGTTGACACAAAATTTTTCACAGTGTTTCTTTATAATCATTTTTATTTCTATAAATTTGGTAATAATGTCCACTGTTTTCCCATTTTAGTAATTTGGAAATTCTCTTATATATTCTTTAGCTAAAAGTTTATCAATCTTATTGTTTTATTTTCCCAAAGAATTAATTTTTTGTTTCATTTATTTTCTCTATTGGTTTTCTAATCTGTATTTCATTTATTTCTGCTCTAATCTTTATTCTTCCCTTCTACTTGCTTTGTGTCTACTTTGTTCTTTTTCCAGTTTCTTAAAGTTTAAATTACTGATTTGGGATCTGTCTTCTTTTTCAATACAGGTATTTACAACCATAAATTTGCCCTGGCAAATTTGTAGCACTGCTTTCACTGTATCTTATAAATTACGTCACAGTGTGTTTCCATATTTATTAGTCTCACAGTACTTTCTAATTTCCATTTTGATTTCTTCTTTCAGTTATTGGTTGTTTAGGAGTATGATGTTTAATTTATACATATTCATAAATTTCCCAGTGTCCTTTTGTTATTGATTTCTAAATTTCATTCCATTGTGGTTAGAGAACATACAACGTATGATTTCACTTTGTTCCTCAAGTTTTCCTCAAGTTTTTTATTTATTTGTTTATTTTTTGGTCAGCTTCTTGTTTGCCCCAATTCTTATCACTGCTTTAGGTAGCTGAGACTTTAAACAGTTGCCAGTTATTGTTTTTGACACCCTTCCCACTTTAGGGAGAAGGCTGTTTTTACTGAGCAAGCCCTGGGTCGGGGCAGGTAAAGACAGTTCCTGTGGGGAGGATTTCTGGGGAACTCCCAGAGAGTCCCAGCAATGGCTGTTCTCTGGGAATGTTTGTTTGGGGAGCACGCCAAACCCTTTTTTTCTCATCCTCTCCAGAGGTTCCCAGACTGATGGTTTTCATCATGATCATGAGGCTGTTTGTTTTCAAGTCTACTGAAAAGCTGGGCAAGGTTGCAGGAAATAAGGGAAGCTAAAATGCCACAGATCTCACCATAGTTACATTAATATCAGATAAGTAGAATTCCAGGCCAAGAAATCCTAAGGTTTAATTAAGGTCATTTCTCAATGAGTTATGAGTCATTTCATCTAAAGGATGTAAAAATCCTAAATATTTACTTACTTAATGCTACAACTTCAAATCTGTGAAGTAGATATATTACCTATCAATAGAGAAACATCAAACTAACTAAATAAAAGGCATTTAATATAGTATTTAAATTAAAATTAAATTAAAAATGCATTCAATATATTAGTCAATATAATATTCAATATGTTCAACATAATATTTGACATCTTGTAGTCCAATTGGAAAAAATAAAATAAAATCCTTACTCACAGCATATAAAGAAAAATTTTCATTTATATTAAGATCTAATTATGAAGTTTAAAATTTTAAAACACTTGGAAGGACATGCAGGGGAATATGTACGTAATGTTGAAGTAGGGAATACAGTCATAAGCAGGAGAATAAGACTTCAAACCAAAGGGAACAAGACTGATCACTTTTACTATATTTATTCATTTATTTTTTCTTTGTTGGGGGGGAAGATTAGCCCTGAGCTAACATCTGCTACCAATCCTCCTCTTTTTCACTGAGGAAGACTGGCCCTGAACTAACATCCATGCCCATCTTCCTCTACTTTATATGTGGGATGCCTGCCATAGCATGGCTTCACAAGCGGTACCATGTCCTCACCTGGGATCCAAACAGGTGAATCCTGAGCTGCCGAAGTGGAATGTGCGAACTTGACCACTGCACCAACAGGCCGGCCCCTAATTTTACTATATTTAAAATGAAAACCTGGTTTACATATAAAGAAAGCATATTTTTTTCAAAAGTTAAATAGTAAATCCCGTATTTAGAGAAGATATTTGTGATGCATATAAATGATAAATCAAATCCAAGATATATAATGGAATATCTATAAAATAATAAAAAATTCAAAATAGAATATAGTCAACATTGGAAAAAATGCTCGTCTTGACAGTTTATCTGGGAAATGCAAATTAGGCCAACAATTTATTATCAGTATGCCCACTGGCATTGTAAAACCCGAGAACAAGTTGTTGTAGACAGTACAGTCTGGACACAGGTGTTCGGTGCAGGTGCAATGACTCCAGCTGCTTCTGCTCCTTCCTGTCGTTCTGGTCGGCCTGTCTGCAGAGTCACCTTGTCCTCGAGCTTGTTAGAACAAGATCACAAGATGACGACACAATGACTACCATTGTCAGACACGTGACTGTGCACTTAGCAGGGCGGGAGAAGGGGCACCCAAATGACCGCACTTCTTTATCAGGAAGTTGGAAAATGTCCAGGAAGCACCACTCAGACAATGTCTGATTCAAGTTTGTTAGTACTAAGGAGGAGGGCTTGGAACATCGAAGAGGCCACCACAGTGCTTTCTCTCTTTTTATTGATTGATCTTGCTGGATACTTTTCTCTTTATCTGACTTATGCATGATTGAAAAATCTTCTGACTTGTAAAGTCTAAATACTTTTCCCTCTTCTTTGCATAGTAACTGTTTATATTTTCAATATTTACTTTTAATCGTATTTATTTATTTGAATAGGTAATGCATGCATATATGAAAAACAAATGCAAAATTTGCCCAAGTCATATAATGCAAGGTATGTTGACAAGGCTTTAGGGCAAGGGAAGCTCTCGGACACATCTGCAGAGAGTGAGTAGTTATATACACATAGTGGGCCGAAGTAGAAATAATTGTTCAATTTAAGGCTTCACATATTTCTGAAGCAATCAGTCCTTTCTAGTCTGAATTAGTCAGTGCAGGCTAATTTGTTAAGGACAGAGCCACATGTATATAGCAGCTTAAACGCAATGAAAGTTCGTTCTCACTCATGCAATTTTTGAAAACAGGTCTTTGTCCTCAGCGGGTCCTTCTCCTCTGCATGGTGATTTGGTGACCCAGGCTCACCATAAAAGGAAACAATTATAATTTCTGGTTTAACATGTATAAAACTTTAAAAAAACATTGTCAAGTGCAAAGAGAACAGATTCGTGGTTACCAGAGGAAAGGGGGTTCTAGGGGTGGGCACAAAGCGTGACATGGTGCACCTACAACACGACTGATAAACAATAATGTACAACTGAAATTTCACAACGTTTACTTAATACGAAGTAAAAAAATAAAGGTTTACTTAATACAAAGTAAAAAAAAATAGCTCTTCATATAATCTCTTTGTGAGAATGATTAGCTTAGAAGATTAAAGATGAGGAATGGGATTAAAGAGTATTTAGAGATGGCCTTAAGTGTGCATAAAATATATCACTTTGTTAAAATAAAATATGTAAATAAAATGCTAAACATATATTAAAGTCATACTATTTCTTCATATTTTGCGAGCAGTTCATTAGCTGTCCACCAAAAGCCACATGCTCCCTTACAAAAAATAATCACTGAGAAGCAGCTCCCTAGTCAAAAAACTAACTATAATTGCAATCCTCCCTCGAATGTGGATGTGCTGAGAGGGCTGATGAGTTTATACACTGAAGCTGGAGCAGCGGGCTGTCCGCACCTTCCAGAACTGGCTCCACGCCCTTCCCCCTCCGGCTGACTGGAGTGGACACCATCTCCAGTGAGACCTGGGGACGTGCAGACGGCAGATTCCCCATGAATCCACGACCCTCAGAGACGACCTGGGAGAGGCTGGCGTGAGGACATCCTCACTCTACAGCCCTGCCAGGGAAGCAGGATGCTCCCACACTTCTGTGGTGGCTGGGACATCATGCACGCCAGGTCTTTCTGCACCATTACTCTATCCAACACGTGCTACAGTGACTCTCCCAATGACTGAAGTAGATGTTAGAAACACTTGTTATTTTAGGTAATTTGAAGTGGTTGAAACTTTTTTGAATAATGAATGAATGCCAAATTGTAGTGACAATGTTTTCAAGATAACAATTTCATGAACGTAATTTGAAAAATGCCATGCTACTTTCTGACACGAAAGGCGAGCTGAGGCACAGCTACGATATTTAAATATTTTTTTACAAAAAGGGACAAAGCTGAAATCTAGAGCACTGCCCCTCACAATGTGCAAAGGAAGAAGACAGACTACGTTTAAGTAGTTTAAATCTAGTGTAAGAACTTACTTTCATGATTATTGCCACTTCTCTCACTTTCTACAATTTGCATTTAGATTAATATTAATCATAAAATTATAAAGTTTTCCATTTGTGATGTTTATATTCATCCTCATTTAAAAAAATTGTGTGGCTTAAGTTTCTGAGCCGCCTTATTTCCAAAGCCATTAGTTCTCAAACTTTTCACACATTTTAGTCTTTTCACTTCCATGTGCTATGTTTTGGAAGCTTTGTGGATATATACATTCACAAACAGATTTAGACTGCCATAATCATCTGACTAATATAACCATATTAAATTTTATATGTTCTAGCCAAAAGTCCAGATGCTTTGTGATGAAATTAGCCTGTCAGGCCTTATCAAGCCTCCTTAAAGTGTTAAAATGATTAAAAGTTTACATGATCATCTTATTAACAGCTAGAAATATAGAAGTCTCTGGTTGGCAAACAAGCCTAGATGTTTGACATCTTGGTGGCAGGCAACACCCTGGTATCTGGTATCTCCATGGTAACCAATTATTTTTCCATTCTCCCTGAAATACGGTTTTGCTACTCAGCCTAGAGTAACGGGACTGACGGCAGAACCACCTGCAGTGTAGAAGCAGGTAGGAAGTTTACTGATGCTTCTGCAGCTCCTCTCCCTCTGCATCGGAGAAAATGAATCTGTTGCTGCAAAATTAGTTTTCTAAATTATATTCTCTAAGAGCTAATCCTACCTAAAAATTTTAACTCAAGCTAGTCTCGTTAAAAGCAATTATTTGTGCTGCACTGAAAGGACTGTTGTCTTCTGCTATAATTTTTCTCTATGTGTGTTTGCAATTAGTTGATTCACTGTACACATAAGCTTCTAGTTTATGACGCATGTTGGCAGACACACACACACAAATGGTTTCCATCTCTGTAAATTAGTTATTCCTTGCTCAGCAAAGGGAACAACACAGGTGTAAGCATACCAAAATATTTATAATTCTTACAGTAAAATCAGATAATTATGGGAACTACCTTAAAATGTAAATTATTAAGCAATTGGTCACATTAATAAAATTTATCAGTTCCCTAGACACTTGTCTTTGATCATTTTTGCTTTATTTCTAAACAATGTTGCATTGCTTTTTGTCTAATACATCTGTGTTAGCAATATAAATTTGAACTATGGTAAACCCATGTCATAATTTTGTGAAGGATTATTAGGTTAATGGTGTATTATTGTTTAGAAATTATAGGTATACAATTTGTTTAGGACTGCCCATGGTTCAATTTTCTGTCCTTTTGCTTTTAAAGAATTATTGAAACATCCCAGATGTTTCTCAGTTTGTCTTTCACATAAGGAAGTAGTGTGACTTTATTTTTCACCTTGTAGTCCTCAAAATTTTATTTTTAAACTTTACCATCATATTTGGCCCATTTGTTCATTCATTCATCCATCCATCCATTCATTTATTCATTCATGCCTTCCTCAGAAAACTTTAAAGCATTTTTATTCTGTACCATAAATACTGCTGCTTTCTGATTATAGATTCATGAATATGGCAGACAAAGTCCTTGTCTTTTTCAGGTTTTAGGGAATGGAGTGATAAATATAAAGAAAACAAAATAACATTTTTAATTACAGAATGGATACGTGTTTTCAAGACTACCCACTTTACATTAGGAGATCAGCGAAATTCTCTCTCTGATGCTGATACTCAAGCTGAGCCCTAACCTAGGAGATGTGGTAGGCACCATACAGGAACTTATGCTGGTCAGATAATTAGAATATCTTTTAAAGTACTCAGTATAAAAAGCATGGACTTCAGTGAGTTTTTTGGAAGACTCATAAAACCTCAGAGAATGAATGATTTCTTCCCTCCATGTGAAGATGCTAAACTCTTTCTCACTCTCTTCTGTTTATAGCTGTGGCAATATTGAGTAGAGGCTAAAAATCGATGCAGGTAAAAATTCCAGCTCTGTCAATTATGAGCTCAGTGAACTTGGGTGGCTCTGAATCTTTCCGTATCTCTGTTTTTGAAACTGAAACACTGCATCTCTGTTATTTGTTATTTCTTATGAGGTTCGAATGAAGCTCTGCATTCCTCAGTTATTTGTTGTTACCTATAAGGGTTAATATGAGTACAGATATATTACTTACAAATATAAATTACTTAGAAATGACAGATTGTATGAGCTCCATACGTCTTAGCTACTATTAACATTTTACATATCTACTCTTAACCTTCTTGCCTCTTTGAGTCACGATGATGTTTTTTGAGTTATCTGCATTTTTATATGTGCTCTAAGAAATTCACTGCCATTAACTCTTAAGTGCCCTCATCCGTCACAGCCTGAAATAATTCTCTTTAATAACTGTGCCATCTTTTCTGATCTTACTCCTGGTGACATTTGACACTAGTAACCATACTACATTTCTTGAAGGTCTATTGCCTTCCATGACGTCATCTTATACTGTTGTCCTTCTAAATTCCTAGCCATTTCTTCTTGGTATTCTTAATGAATTCTTTATTATACACTCTACCACTGATATATGAGTATCATTTAGCATTCTACACAAAGCTTTCTGCTTTCTTTATAATCTGATGGTGGATGTATTTACATCCATGGCTTCATATGATGATTCCCAGGATTTATATCTTTAGTGTGGACTTCTTTCTTCCATGCTCCAGATGGTGTTTCTGATTTCCTGTGGAATAGTCACCATCTGTGTGATTCCTAGTTATGGTTGAAACATATCTTTACTCATCATAGGATTCTCCTCCTTGTGAATTCCCTATATCTACCCTACCACTTACTCAGTTATCCAAGATGAAAGTTTGTTAGAACACTCCCTCTTCTTCAAACTTTAAGTAATCTGTAACCGAGTCCTAACATTCTATTTCCTCCATGTTCCTCCAGGCCCATTCTCTCTGTGTCTACTGAACCAAGGTTGCTCAACCTTAACTCTCACTTTAGCCATCCCATCTGGACTTTTTTCAACTACCTCCTCATTAGGTTCCTTCCCTCCATCCTCGCTGCTCTATAGAGCATTTTCCTGTAATTCATGTTAATCAAGGTTGGAGAGTATAAATGGGGTCTTGGATGCAGTAAACAATATATTTCTAGGTATTTTTGTATCTTCTTGCCATCAAAGGATGTCTAGACTTCAAAATATAAGTGACCCCTAGAAGTGATTCCCATGTGCTATGAATGATTCTCTTGCTCACTTTCAAGTCATTTCTCTTTATTTACTTCTTCCTTTGGATGACTTTTCTGAGGCCGTTCCAGCTGACCGAGAAGCCATGTGTCAGCTTTCCTGCCTTTTTCTGTCTCCCTGTGTCTGCTTGGGACCCAAAGCTGAATTATTTCTATAACCACGTCTTAGAAAATTCTTTCTATCTGCACATCCTTAAGCTACTGCCTGCAGCTTCAATCTTTCTAAGGCTCAGATCTAGTCAAGTTGCCCAGAAATAGAGGCAGACATACCCTTTGCAGGCATCTGAACATACACCACTGTGTTCAAAGATTCTTAACATTCACGCTAGATAATACGTGAACTCAGGGATGATTTGACCTAGCAGTTCAGCAGACACACCTAATCAATGAATTTCACTTCAGGTTTAGCTGGATACTCAGCTCTAAAAATATGCCACTTAAAATATTACTCCCCACTTTGGAAGTAAGAATACTTAAGCATGGGTATGGATATAACATATAGAAAGGTAAAACAGTGAAGTGAATATAACTTTTATCTGTTTTAGTATTTTTTGTTTCTCTTATGGATGGTGCACAGAAGCAATTTGGGCTTGCCATGAATGAGATGGATGTAAGCTCAAAGCTAGTACATAGGAAGGTGATTAAAAATACTGCCCAAGGGGCCGGCCCTATGGCTGAATGGTTAAAGTTCCATGCGCTCTGCTTTGGAGGCCCGAGTTTGTGGGTTCAGATCCTGTGCACAGACTCACAGTTCATCAAGCCATGCTGTGGCAGGCGTCCCACATAGAAGAACTAGAAGGACTTATAACGAGGATATACAGCTATGTACTAGGGCTTTGGGGAGAGAAAAAAAAGGAAGATTGGCAACAGATGTTAGCTCTGGGCCAATCTTCCAAAAACAAAAGAAATAGTGCCTGATTCTCCACAAATATTTGTTGAATCACTAAACAGATGACTAAATGCCAAATGGTGCACTGTGTCAATTGGCCAAGCAAATCCATCTGAAATAGTATTAAAAGGGCAAGGATAATTGCTATTGGCTCAGTAGCGTGTCTTTTCAGACATTTAAAAAAAAAAAAAAACAAAGGGGCAAAGTTATTTCCTGTGGCAACAAGATCCAAGATAACAAAGTCTCTCACTTCGGCAAATGCTCATTAAACCGCTGTTCTCCTTGATCCTCCATGCACACCTTTATACCTGGTCTTCGCATATTCACGAGGAATTACATTCATTATTTACTGCTTGCCAACATCTTCCAGGTTAATGAAATCCAACAGTTCTTGATTTGTGTATTAAAAACCAGTTCTATTTTACTTTTTATTTCATGAATAAATGTAATATCCTTTGGTTCCTTCAACCTTTAATGTTACTCTAAGGACCTCAATTTCAGATAGTTTTCAGCCTAACGTTGACTCATATTCAAGTTAATCTAGAAGTTATATCATTGTTCTCCTATAGACCTTATGTTTTCATGTTTACATCCAATTCTAACTGCGTTTTTTCATTATACAGATAATTTACGTCGTGTCTAAAACCATACTTGATACAGGTATTCAGAAAGAGGTAGTTACTTTCTTCTCTCATAAGGTTCTGCTCTGGTCTCATTAATTCTGTTTCTTCCCTCATACTTTGAAATATTTTTACCATTTTTATTTTAAAGCCCCTTTTATATTGCTTTATTATCTACAAATCGTGAGTTTTGGCCAATGTTTTTATTTAATTTAATTTAACCAATTCCCCCATTTGTCAGGGGTGGGAAAGGAGGGCCTGATAAAGTCTTCATTGTGCCTCTTGGTAGACAGATGTTTTAGTTGGTCCGAATGGTCCCCACCTTCTGGTGCCACAGCCTCGTGCAGTCCCGTTCCCTGGAGAGTGGGCAGGATCTAGCTTCTGCTTCTTACGAATGGAATACAGAAAACATGATGGAATATCACGAAAGACTGTGGCTTCTGCCATGCTAGCTCACTCCTTTTCTTGCCAGCTTTGATGAAGCAAGCCGCTCTCACAAGCCGGTGTAGACTGAGGACAGCCTCCAGCCACCAGCTGGTGGGTAACTGAGACCCTCGGTCCACTCAACAGCCCACTGGGAGCTGAGCATTGCCAAAAGCCACACGAGTCAGCTTTAAATCTGACACAGAGAGACTGCAAGATAAAAATCTGTGGTGTTTTAAGCTGCTAAATTTTGAGGTAATTTGTTATGTAACAATAGATAATGAATACATCTTTATCTTAGAAGACTTTTTTTGCTGAATATAGAATTCTAACTTGGCAACCACCACCACTGCCACCCCATAGCTTTGAAGATCTTTTTCCATTGCTCTGGATTCTGTGTTTCTGTTGTTCCTCCTGCATAGATGTAAATAATTGTGGTATTTTTTTTCTGACTGCTCAAGATTTTCTCTTTTACCTTTATTTTGAGTAGAAGGCTTATGAAATTCTTAGGCATGGTTTTCTTTGTATTTATCCAACCCAAAGTCACTGATCTTACTGAATTTGTAGATTGACATCCTGGTTCATATTTTTAAAACTAAACTTTTTTTAATGTCAATAGTTCTCTGTCCCGGTCTCTCTTTCCTCTGGGAAGTGAGTGATGTTAACTTTGCACTTGTTAAAGGATGTCTCACATATCTCTATGCGTCATTCTGTGAGGTATTTTTTTTTAATTCTTTTATTTCTATCTGTGTTTCAGTTTGGATATTTTCTATTGAATTCTTGAATTCACACCCACACACTGAGTTCTGAATTTTGTAATGTATTTTCCAGCACCAACCCCGATCGCCTAGAGGTTAAGTTCAGTGCACTCTGCTTTGGAGGCCTGGGTTCAGTTCCCCGGGCATGGCCCTACACCACTCGTCTGCGGCCATGCTGTGGTGGCAGCTCACATAGAAAAAGAGGAAGATTGGCATGGGTGTTAGCTCAGGGTGAATTTTCCTTGGCAAAATAAGCATATATATATATATATGTATGCATTTTCCAATTTTAGACCCTCCATTGGTTTTTCTGACGATTGTATTTATCTTTTTGAAATACTCTAATTTTTATGTCTCTTATTATTTCCTCTAATATATTAATCTTAGTGTTTTTAATTCTTGGTTGCCTAAGTGTAATGTCTAATTCATCTCTGCTTCTACTGCTGCTTATTGTTTTTCTTTCTTAGTTATCAGTCACTTTTTCTTGCTCTTTCGTGTATCTAAGACATACTTTAAATTTTATGCTAGAAATGATTAATTAAAAATGTAAATTTCTTCGTTATGTGACTTTTCTCTAAAGGATGCTGCACTTTGATCTGGCAGTTAGTTAAATAGCCTCAGAGTTGTTTCCATTATGTTGGAGTTTATTTATAGGCTTCATTAGGAAGGTTTCTTTCATTATATGTCTTAGTCCCAAATAGATATGTGACCCTCACAGCTGCGTATGCCTGTCTTGGGGTCTCAAGGGAATGCATGAGTCACTGAAATCTCCCACCTGGGCTGGCCGGGATTCCTGTCTCTCCAGTTCTCTGCTACTTCTGCAATCTCCGTTCTAAGTCTCCAAGAGTCTTGCACTACACGTTTGAATCTTTAGTATTCAGCTAAGATTACAAGGACATTTTATACAGATTTTGTTACTCCTTCTTTGTCATTTACTTCTATGAACCCATGTCACCACATCTGAGTTGTTTTAGAAAACTCGAAACTCTAATATCTAATATTATCTGTCCTATAAGACTGCTCCTTTCTACTTGGACTCTATTTCTTTGCACCATGGTTTCAAAGTGCTCAGAGGGAAATTTCTGTTAATTTTGGTTCACAGTGTGGGCTTATCTTCTGTCAAGAAGAGTAGTTTTCATACTTTGTCCAGATTTTATGGTTCTGTGAGAGAATGAACTCTGAGGACCCTCGAATCCATTGTCCTGGGCAGGACTCAGGTTTCTTCTTAAGGTTGTTGCAGCAGAAGCAGAGGCAAGAACTTACCTTCAAGTGGTGCGTGGATAATGGACATCACCAACGAGGCTGGAATGGACCTGAGCACTTTCTGAGACAACTTTAGAAATTCCTAGAAATACATTCAAAAGCCAATGAGAGGGAGCTGAGATGTCATGACATGAGGATGAGGTCAATGATCCGATGCACTCTGAGATGTTGCTGTTAATGTGAGTTTCCTCATAACTGTTTCCACAATCATTTAGGAAAACTCAGATGACTTACAATATCTATATATTGTGAATAACGAATGACCATAATTATTAAAATCTGTAACGTATTTTGACGTCCCATTTCACAGTTGATGGATTGGCTTCAGATGCAGCAGAGAAAAAGCAAGTCCTTCAGAAGCACAGGTGCCTGCTCTCTCTTCAGCACAGGCATGTTGTGCCATCCTAACCCTGGAACTTCGTGTATGAGGCGTCATGACTTAGACTTTAAAAAATAACCACACTTATGTCAGATAGATACCAGAGCTGAAATTTGGAGCCAGAGAAGTTTAATTTCCCCAGAAGAGCTAAAAAGAAAAACAAATAAAAATAAAAAAAAAAAAAACACACAACCCCCAGCATAATACAAACAAGAGAAGCCACAAATATCAAGTAGTAGGAAGGAGAAGTGGGTGCTTTTCCTTCAGCTAGCTCCCAGCACTGAGCCGAACAGTCCTCCACACGATGGGGACATCCAGAGAGCTGTCAGTTAGGGGCTCTGCTTGGAAGGTAGGGAAGAGCCTAGACTTTTCCGGCCTCACATCTGTCTTCAAAATGTGATTGCATTGTCGCCTGAAAATGTTCACCACATAGGAACCAAGAGGACATGCGCAACTTGACCACCATTTGTCATGAAATAGTTCAGGAATCATCCATTTGGAAGCAATGGAAAGCTAATTTTCTGTCCACCCACCTTATGGAAGGACGATCATGGGAAAAGCAAAAAAATCAGCAAATGAGAAAAATATCACATAGATAGATGATAGATAAATAGATAGATAGATGATAGATAGCAACAACATCTTTATATATGATTTTTTCATTCCAAATATATCAACAAGCTAATGAGGCCTCTGGAAAATACCAGTTACATCATCATTGCTAACAGGCTCTTAAAAGTACTATATTTCATATTCTAACCAAATTTTCCAGTATTTGTCAAATATTACTAGCTAAGCAATTCAAAAGTTACCCCACCAGGACCTAAGAGGCTAGTTATAGATTATAAATAGACACCATTAAATTAATAACACAAATATAGAGAGATAACTAAGAACTACACTGAGTGTGTGTCTTTTCAGGAAAAATAATTCTAAAGCATTTATCTACTGCCTCTGCTTCATATGGCACGTTGGACACTGGAAGAGAAGAGCATTTAGGACCTAGTTTACAAAGTGTTAATGCCTTTTCTTTTTGAAACAGAAACACCGAGACCAGTGCAAATCCTGGTAAAAATGACTGTCAATTCATCTTTCAGTGAATTAAACATTTATAGAATATCTAAGTTTCCACAAACACCAGCTTCCCAGACACTAAAACTGCTAGTATTCTGTAACTATCTTTGAAAAGAAAAAGAGCTGAGTCAACTCTGTGGGGATTAAAACTATGGCTCCAAGGAGTCTGAGTATTTTGAACATAGAGCAGAAGGCTGGGTGGTTCCCAAAGCTTCATTTATGACATTAAACTCTATGCTACACTACGGGTGTGTTTATTTGCATTGACTGTTGTTTGGATCTTGATGACCAGTTAAAAATGTATTTATCATGGGAGGAAAATAAAATTTCAGGTTCCCGCAATAAAGGAAATCCAAAACATATAAAATCTTAATCATTTACTTGGATCATTTCAGTTCCTTAAAATTATGTTAATAAAATATCTTTTTCTGGGCATAAGTATTTTTTCCATCCATGTTTAATTCCTTCCTAGAAGGAAGGAGTTATATACATCTCAGCTTTGAATTTCACCCATAAAATATCTTTCCAGCAGTAAGCAGATGGGTTTTACCTTTGCAAAGTTTTATACAGCAATTGTAAGTATCCCCTTCTTCTTTTTTTCCACATTATTAAGCTTAGATGGGTATACTATTGTCACAATCCAAAAACGGTCTTACTTGGGATATTTGATTATGCCAAAAAGGAAAGACAAAATGAACTTGTGTCTGTAAAAGGCCCTGGACATGAAATATTAAATACCAAAAATTCTTCAACTGTTTACAAAAGGCACAGCTTAAGAGAGCTAATTAAAGACATTTTGGAAATTTTTTATTCCCATTCTTACCCTTCTCAGATGCATTTGACCCAGCAGATCACACACTGCCTTTGAAAGAATCACTTCTTGTGGCTTTTGTGAAACCCTTCTCCTTTGATGGACTCTTCTCCTCGACCTGACTCCTGGGTGTTAGCATCTCTCAAGGCTTGGTCCAGGCCCTGTCATTTCCTTTCTCTCTGTTCTCACCTTAAGCTCTTTCTGATGCTTTGTGTGCCAGCTGCACACTAAAGTTTAGAGAGAGGGTTTAGGAAAGTATTTGCTGGAGAGAAAATATTTACATAAGTCCTAAAGCGTAAGCAGGAGTTAGATAGACTAAGGAAGTAAAAGTGGAATTTGAGAAAAGGAATCAAACATCAGATAGTGACGAGAAAGTGTTAAAGGCCTGCAGGAGAAAGAAAGGCTCAGAAGGTCCTCGGTTGTAGATGCCAGCTGTTCTCTGAATTTCTCAGAGGTAAATATCAAGGTCAGACCACTTGTCTCAGCTCCAGAGTCATTTCTCCGACTTTTCAGTTGACTGTTTCTCTTGAATCTTCATGAGTATCTAAGATTTATCATATCTAAAAAATTGAATTTACTCCAGGTCTTCACTTCAGTAAGTGACTCTCCACTCACAGCCAGGACATGGAAGTCACCAAAGGACCTTCCCAGAGCCCGAAAGTCTTGATTAACAATTCTTTGTCTCTCATGTTCTGAATCATGCTTACCTACAAATATACCTAAAGTGATTCCTAAAACAGGAGAAAATCACTTCTCACCTGGAATAAAAGTCTCCAGGGGCCGTCCCCATCCATTTTGCTCCATCCAAATCATTCTTCACACATTTATCACATTAGCATAATAATGAAGGAAACCATATAACCATCTAAATGAATGCTGGAAAAGCATTTAGAAAATTCAACAAGTATTCACAAGAAAATTACCAGAAAAACAGTGATAGAAGAGAATTTCTTCAACGTGTTAAAGAATACCTATGAAAAACCTACAGCCAAAATCATAGTTAACAGAGAAAGACTGAATGCTTTCCTCCTAAAAGTAGAAAAAAGGCAAGGAGGTTTGCATTCACAACTTGTAGTCCGTGGTTAACCGGACTAGGGCAATAAAGCAAAAAGGAAAGAAAGTCAAAGATGGGAAAGAAAAAAATAAAATAAATTTATTTGCAGGTGACATGGTTGTCTACAGATAAAATTCCAAACATCATTAAAATGACACAAAATTGTTAATCTGATAAGGTTGTAAAGTACAAGGTCAATACATATAAGTCAACTGTATTTCTGTGTACTGGCAGGGAATAACAGAAAAATGAAATTTTTAAATGCCATTTAAAATAGCACTAAAAACATGACGAATTGAGCAAAATATATGCAAGACCAGCATAATGAAAAACACAAAATTCTGCTGTGAAAAATTGAAGAATATGGGAATAAATGGTGAGATATACCAGGTTTATAAATTAGAAAACACAATATTTTTTAAGATTATTCTCAAATTGGTCCAAAGAGTTAACACAATGCCAGTCAAAATCTCCATAGGTTTCTTGGTTTTTTGCTTTAATACGCTTTTTGTAGAAATTGTCATATTGATTGTAAAGTTTTAGTAAAGAATCTGGAAGAGCCAAATAATTTTGAAAATGAAGAAAAAGGTTTGAGGACTTTATTTCAAGACTGTTGACTCTAAAATAGTGAATAGAATGTGATACTAGTATACGAACAGACATAGGGATCAATCAAATATAAATGCTAAAAATCTATTATTCTTGAAGGAACATGGAGGAAAACCCTCTGCCACTTCTGGATGTTATTAGCTTTGTTGCTGTCGTTGCTTTTTAGACAGGAAGGCCCAAAAGCATGAACCATATAAAAAAATAAAAATAAATAATTTTATCTTTATAAAAATTTAAAAATTTTTCTCTTTGAAAGAGATCCCAAAGAAAATGAAAATTCCCAGGACAAAGTGGGAAAAATGTACACATACATGAAAAAGAACTGGTATTTAGAATAAATAATAAATTCTTACAACTCAGTAATAAAAAGATAATCAACCCAAAAAACACGGACAAAGGATTTAAACAGACATTTCACACAGAAGGTGTCAATACGATCAATAAGCACATAAAAAGATGCTCAATAACAGGAAAGTGCTACAATAATAAGTTTAATAAGCCACAATGAGATACTACTATATAACCAAGAGGATGCCTGAGAATGAAGACACTGGCAATAGTAAGTGTTGTAAAGAAGGTGCAGCAAGTGGAAATCTCATCCGTTGTGGGTGGGCATGTAAAACTGTAGAGTCACTTCAGAAAACTGGCAGTTTCCTATGAAGTTAAACATACACCTCCCATATGACGCGGAAGTTCTACTTCTAAGTAGTTGCCAAGGGGAAATGGAAACACTTACACAAAAAGACTTGTGTGAGAATGTCCATAACACCTTTATTTACAATAGCCAAAAACTGGCGGGTGAACGGATAAGGAACCGTGGTGTATGAAAACATGGAAAATCACTCAGCAATAAAAGGAACAAATTACTGATACACAAAATACCATAAATAGATTTCAAAACACACTGAGTGAAAGAAGACAAACAAAAAAAGCACTATTGTATAATTCCATTTGAATGAGATTCTAGAATAGGCAAAACTAAACTATATTTCTTAAAGTCGATCAATGGCTCCCTGAGGCTGAAAAGGAGCAGAAGGGAACTTCAGAGTGATGGAAATGTTCTTTCCTTTTACTGTGGTGATGGGGGTTGCACAGAGGTACACAGTTGTCAGATTCATCCTGCTGTACACTTGAAATGGGGTCTGCGTACATAAGAAAGCAATGTTCCTTTTAAAGTCGAAAGTGAGAAAAACGGAAGACAACTAAGCTTCCTGATTTATAACAAAAATAACTTCCATTTATTAAGTACATAGCATGAGCCAGGCTTCGTCTAAGCACTTTAAATGCACTGTAACACTTACTCTCCACAACGTCCCCAACGGGCAGAGGCTGTCACTGTCCCCATCTCAGAGGTGAGGGGGGTGACGTTTAGGAAGAAACAGAGCTAAATTTTTTCTTGGGTTTAAGCACTCAAGGATTATTTGCCATTTTCTTAGAGTTTCTAGAAAGCAAAAGAATTTCCTGATTCTACTTTTTAAATTGCTTTCCCTTGGCATTAAGATTTAGTCTAGTTCCTGTGGAGTGAAACCTTGAAAATCAATACATCTGTTTAGCAGTTTGCAATCTCTGGAATTCTCATTGAGGCTTTCTTCCTATATAAAAAACAGGCCAAAATGATGACTTCAACCATTATCAAATGTAAGATGAAACCAACAAATGGGAAAAGTAGTCTAGTTTTGAATGTAAGTTGTACATAAATGTCTATGCTATTGTGCATGCAGTTTCTTTCAAAATGCTAGGCAATTTTCCCATGTTTAAATTTTCTTTCTTAAGGATAAACTGAAAAAAATACTTTTAATGTGTAGATAATATTCTAAAATAATATTTGAAATAGACTTTCTGAGGACAGGAAAGTTAACAAAATTGGCATTAAAGATTATATTTTGCTAAAGGGGTAGCATTTTGATGGCAGGACTATTAGATTTTACACAGATCATATGTTATCAAAAAGGAGCTTTCAGAGTGAATATTTGATCTTCCTTGGGCATACGCCCTGCGTGTGACAGGAGAGAGTCAGAACGTCATTTTTCAATAGCGCCCTCGGAGTTTTCCGAAGGTTCCTTCCTCTGCGTGCTTTATGTACTCCTTCACAATTATCAGAAGCAGACGTCAAGCATGTAAATGAAAACAGAATTTATTTACTATAACAGGTTATGATAGTACATAATATCTGTAAAAAGAATAATGTGGACCTCGTTTAGGGCTGACCTCACAATCAGAAGTTCTGTGCCCGAATTCAGAACAAAAGAGGTATGCTCATCATGGTTTTTTATCTCTATGGTCTTAGTTTTCTCTCTGCAAAATTAGGGAAACTGTGTCCTAGATACTTTATTCAGAAATAAATAAATAGATATAAATAGATATACACACATATATATACGTCTGTACTTATATTTGATGTTTCGAACAAGATTCTAAATAAGAAAAGCACAGTAGGAGCAATGACCTAGGTTGTCCCCTGAAGTTTATTATAATCCTGCCTAACAGGTCCTACCTTGAGAGCTTACTACTTACACAGCGAATGCTGTGTTTCTAAGAAGTAAGGAAGCATTTCATGCAGAGAGTTTTATGAAAATCCAGGGTAGGGGTATACTTTTCATCGTGTGCAATGAGTTTTATACAAAGAATAATGATGAACATTTTGTCCCAGCTGCTCGACTGTAGAAGCTGCCTTCTGATTACACAGTAGCCACAGGTCTGTGTTCAGGCCCACAGCAAACACTCTCACCAAACAAAACTAAACAAATGGAAGCCCCCAAGATGCTGATGTTTCCACAGCTGGAAGAGAACAGTTGTGACCTTTTGTGCCTAGACATCAAAGAGCCATTTCTCGTAGTCTTCCTTTTCTCTTCAACAAGGGTGACAGCACCAATTCAATATTCATCTGAAGTCCCAAATCCTCTGGTAATCACAGAAAACTGAATTCTACAAGTTTTGCGTTTCAGAGGGGGAGAAAAAGCATAATATGGTGAAAGCCACCTTTTTGTGTGTGTGCCTGTGTGTGAAATTCAATAAATTCAATACCATTTATTGAACAAGCGCTGTGTGTGAGGTAAGCAGGGCCTGGGGAGAGAGAATGAGTCCGACCTTGTGCGTGCATTTGGGAAGCCTACAGCCCACGACCCGAAGTGCTGGGTTGTTATTGTCTATTCACAACCACACTTGGTGAGTAACACTGATGATCCGTGCTAACTTCTGGGAGAAGAGTGATGAGTGTCTTCAGGGATGAATAGACGAGTAGACGGTCACAGGGCTCAGCACTGGGATGTGAGCGATGCCTGAGGATGTAGGATAACATAGTATGCCACGAGAGAATGTGAGAAGGGCACCACCACACAATTCCCTGTGGAGGCCACAATCAGCACAAGTTCTTCCGGATTTGTATAAACAGTATTGACCCTCTAGCAAAATAATCCGTCTAGGATAAATTCATGGTAACATGCCTTTAGTAATAGTTTCAACTCAACTAACATGGATAACTAACATGGAGAGTGGGAAGTTCTCTGCCAAGACTCATTAGCACTTTTAACAAATTTTAAGACAACCAGATGCTTCAATTACTAGGTTACACTGTTCAATTTACAGGCAAAGAATCGGAAATCTTTTTTTTTTTTTTTCAACACAGACTTGACAGCTAAGTGGCTGTGATTCTGACAGGTCACTTAAACTCTGCTTACATTACCCCAATGTTGAAAAGAGTAACATTTATCTTCCCATCTATTTTACAAAGCATGCACAGTGATGGATGGGGCACATGATCGAGGAGCAACACGGTTAGGTTCCACAGACAAAAATGGCATGTAAGAACAAAACGCTCTAATGCCATCATTTGGCATTACAGAGGGAGAGTAGCAATAAATTTCAGCATTTTTACCTTTCAAAGGACCTTTGGTTTCATTAAGCTGTCAGTGACAACGGAGGAGGCTGTTCCACGGCTATAATGAGGACAGGTGGGAGTAAATTCCCTCCAGTTCCAGATTGGATTTCAACTTTCATTTGGAAAAATGAAAGGACTCTAAACTCTGAGAGATGGTCAGGAAAAAATTTAGCTGATATTCTTCTTACAAGCAGTTACTGAGCATTTTAACCACAGGGAAACTCATTAGTCCAACTCATTACAGCTCAACTCTGCATCAAGCTGGCAACAAATGCACCATTGACAGTGACCTCCCGTGTTCCTTGCACATTCTTGTAAAAGAATATTTTATGATGGCAACTTACTGCCTGTGCTTTAATAACAATTATAGGACCACCAATGAATGTGTGTACAAAGGAGTGTGCAACACACACGGAAGGTTCATATTTGCATGATCAAGTGTGAAGTGGTAAGTTAAAAGGAAATACCTTAAGATCATATCAGAAATCCTTGAGTTCCGCTTCGGCGGCCTGGAGTTCACCGGTTTGGATCCTGGGTGCGGACATGACACCACTTGGCAAGCCATGCTGTGGTAGGCGTCCCACATATAAAGTAGAGGAAGATGGGCATGGATGTGAGCTCGGGGCCAGTCTTCCTCAGCAGAAAGAGGAGGATTAGCAGCAGTTAGCTCAGGGCTAATCTTCCTCAAAAAAAAAAAAAAAGAAAGAAAGAAAGAAAGAAAGAAAGAAATCCTTGAAAGAAAAAGAGGAGAGAGAACATCAAACTACTTCTATAGATATATAAAAGAATGCAGAATTCAGCCCAGCTGGTTTCACTTGTATGTCACAAAAGTAGTTTTGGTCTTTCACAAGAATGGTTCGATGAAATCTAAATTTAATACGTCTGCCAAGCTAAGTAAGCAAATGAGGGTTACCCCTTGGTAAGTGGGCTGCTATTCAGTCTGTGAAAAATCAAACCAGCAGTGGATTTAATAATTAAAAGGCAGTTCTAGCCAAGCCACCTAAGTGTTTACAGACATTGATGCTGATGTTCATTCTGTGGAATTTCACAAAAGCACTGAGAATGAGAGCCAGAGAGAACCAGAGGGAAAGAATGAGGGTTAGACAATTAATATAGATAAAATTAAACGACTTAAACGTTCCCTCCTCACTCTTTTCTACTCATTTCACAACTCTAGCACACATAGGGTGAATTTTTAGACATCCAGTCAACCCGAGTTCTCTCCATCACTTTATCAAAAGCTGCCCCCCCTAAAGCTCTGGAATAATAAATTAGAAAGGACATAATCCACGTGTCACCCGTCCCAGGGGATAAGTGTGTCATTGCAGAAGACTTTGAACCCCATGGGAAGAGTTCTTGGCACCAGATGAGGGAGACTAAGGGGAAAGAAATCAGGGCAGGTACCAGATGTAATTTGTTGCATTTAAAACAGAGAGCGCACCTTCTAGGCATGGCTGGTATGTGGTGTGCAGATTGACTTTATAGTCCGCAAACATCTATAAATCTCATTTAACAGCTATGTTCATAACAGCATCCAGGTGGTTTGGAAAGAATAAGGAGGCAAAGACGTGACCCTTTTCCTTTAAATGTGACTGAGACAATCAAACAGGTACACATAAATATTTTAAACCTCTAAGAAATGCATAACAAGGAATTGTTGATTTATTACTGAATTTCTCTTTTTACCTCACATGTGCAATTTTCCCTGTGATAGAATGTCTACTTTTTTTTAATGTTTATACTTGTAAGATCTTTATACACTATTTTTCTACTTACTATGGTAAAAGTAGAAAACTTCTTGGTGATTAATGGTGATAAGAAAAAGTAATGATTTTATCCAGCAATGATTTTATTCTAGCAACATAATGAAATCCTAATGTGGACAAATAAAAACACAAAAACATGTTTTCCTCTAGTGGAAAATGACAGATTAAACAGTTTATATTATGAAATCACAAGCAGAAACAACCCAACCACTTTTTATTTTGCATCATTGCATGAAAGCTGGTAAGTAAACAAATGCACTAAATTAAGAATCTAAGGAACTAGTTTCTAATTTAACCTTTATGACTTATTAAATATGAACTTTTTGAGCTTTAGCTTCCTGGTTTATGTAATTGGTAAGCATCAGTGCACTTAGGAGCAATTAAGATAATCTATGCTAAACTGCTGCACTTGTTTTCATTTTATTCCAAGTATATGCTTAGGTCCTAGGAATGTATTTGTAACACAAAAAGTCCTTTTGAAAAGAATTTTGTTTGGGCTATAAGATTGTTTTAATATCAACTTTTGGTATATGGTGGATGAAATCAAACCTCCTGGATATTTGGATTTGAATGGAAAAGTAAAGAAACAAAGTTTTATTTTAAATAGGAGTTAAAAATCACCCTCAAAAGCAAATTCTTAGTGGATCTTATCTCTTGAATTCTTCTCCTAAAGCTCTCAGCGTGTCTTCTAGGTTAGAAGGACTGAAGGATGAATGTGACCTAGGAACTCTGCGTATTTTCTATGGCCAAGAATCGTACAAGCTTTGCTGTGGGTGTTGGTGGCGTTGGTAGAGGTTGTATGTAGGCAAGTGTACAAGAAGGAAGAATCTGTAAAGGAGGGGCTTATGGTCCTCAGTTTCCTTTTCTGAATCCTATGATGTCAGAGACTTGTGTGAATGAGTCAAGGATAGAAAATCCTTTTACAAGTAACTACACATTCCATATCCTCAGTGTTCCCCAAAATGCACAACAGTAATTGACTTCCTTTCCAATAATCTTCAAAAACATTTTTCATATGTGTTTCTCTTAGGTAGTAATGATTTATTGCTCCCTTCCTCCCCCTTACCCATTTATTTTCTCCTATTTTCAAAGTATGTGGAAGAGTGAATACAATTTGAATTTCTATCTTGTGCTCCAAGAATTTGTCATCAATCAAAACACAGTACAATTCTAATTAGACTCTAGTGTGCTTCTAACATCTGATTAACCCTCAAAATCTCAGTGTCACATAATATGGAACATTTAAAACTGTGTCAGACTGTTTGAGGAATCCAAAGCTTTCATATTCTTTTCTTTTAGCTAAAACATGGTGGTAGGTTTGCCCCAAAGAGGTTTGCAGCTTCCAAGAAAATACTTGGGGGAGATGGGGAAACCAGTAGGAGCAATTTCCTTGCTGGGCTGACCTCCTGGAATTGGGCATGGCCAAAGGGCTCCAAAAAATCTCATGGATACAAGTCATGGAGGTCCTCAAAGCATCTGGTCTACCCCTCACGGCAGTGAGCTGGAAATCCCCCCAAGGGAGAAAACAAGGACAAGGCTGACATGGGCTGAGGCCTGGATGAGACCACCAGAATTGGTGGGTCCAAGGCACTGAAGGAGGACTTAAAATTTTTCAAGGAAGGCATTCCAAGACATGGGACCAGGGTAGGGGTTCTACTTGTCCATATGTGAGAGTGATACTGCCTGATGGGAAGCCTGCTCAAAATTCAGATGTGTGTCTGTGTTGTCCTCGTATGTGAGTATATAAAAAACCTCACACATACAAAAGACATGCAGAGAACAAGAATTCAACAGAGACAGGAAGTCTGAGGAAAAGGAGTCCCTGAAAACTCTAGAGCCCTTCTGGCATTCTTGGAAATCTTTTTTTTTTGTTTTTTTCTTTAGTACAACAGAGAAAGGGAGGTTCCAGTCTCACTTACTTAGATCTCAAGGGATGGAGTAAACTCTGCTAATGGCCAGACTTCAAGTGTGTCTGCCAGGCCTGCCTTAGCTCCTAATTAGCATTCAAGTTGGATTTGGCATGCAGATTAGGTTTGACAGATAAAACACAGAAATCCCAGTTAAATTTGAATTTCCGAAGTAAAAAATGATTTTTAAATATAAGTATGTCCTGAATAATACATGGAACATACTTATACTAAAAAATATTATTCATTGCTTATCTGAAATTCAAATTTGACTGGGCGTCCTGTATTTTATGTGCTAAATCTGACAACCGTAATATAGATATAATTTTTCTTATTTACTTAAGCTTAATTTTTGCTTGCTCAATTTGTCTCATTAGTAGTGTCATCCATCCCCCAACCGCCTCTGCCGGAATCACTTTCATCCTATCCATCAACTTGATGCTAATATTTCTATGAGTGAACTACATTACTGAATGTCATTTAACATGATAATTAACTTAGAGTTGCCTCCTGTTTCTGATTGACTGAATATATATGGGTTCCTCTTCATCAGGGAATAACTTTTTACCGTAAAATATGATACTGAGATCCAGTGATGAAACTAGACATTCCAATTATTATAGTTATGGTGGATACCATTTTGATTCATCTTTTCATTTAATAAATACACAAAGACCAAGCACTATCCTAGGTAAAGGGAATAAAAAGTAGAAGAATAAGACACAATTCTTAAAGGTCTCGCATTGCTTTTGGAGAAAAGATGAATAAAAAAGTAATTGCAATATTAATTGCAACAATAGAGGTTTGGACAAGAAGTGGCAGCTAAATGAAGGTATTCCTGCCTAAAGATCAAGGAAGATGTCCTTTCTGAGATTGTGGTATTAAAAGATAATTAGGAGAAGCTCATTAAAAAAAAGAGTTTTCCAGGGAACAGGATGAGCAAGGACAAGAAAATGTGAAAAGGTTTGGCATGTTCTGAGATATGGAAGTAGCTCAATATTTCTAGACCAATAGAATGCATGTCATTAGTAATATAAACTGAGTGATAAATCCTGAAAGAATTTTGTATACATTTCTAAAGATTCTAGGCTTTATTTTGTATAAATTGGCAAGGGTTAAAGTCTCTTGAGGAAGGGTTCACATTATTAGGCACTCCATGTGGGTCAGAGAGAACTCTAGTAGTAAAGTCAGAAGGTAGAGGTTACAGGGCAAAGAGACTGGAGCGAGGGAGCTTTGTGAATGTGCCATTTCCTAGTGTGAGACCAAAGGAAACTAGGGCATAAACTAAGTCAGGAAGAGTAAGTAGAGTTGAGGAATGTGATGGATTGAAGAGATATTTAGTGGGCTGCATTAGTAAAATTTACTGATCAGTTTATGGAATGACAGGGAGAAACTAAGAGGCAGATAAGAGCCTTAAATAATTCCATTGTTTTTTTTGTTTTTTTTTTTTTGTGGTCAATGGTAAATCCATCTAATGAGATTAGAAGGAAGGATGAGCTATCTGGGTAAGAAGACTCATTTAATTGGCTGACTCATTCACAGGGCCAGGGCTGTGGGGAGACAAGTGAGACCCCTCAGGCACAAAATTTAACTGATCTCAAATCTATTTGTCTCTGTTGCTTGGCCTCCATTACGAATAACCAATACAGTATTTCTGACTATTTACTCATAGACTTTTTTCTCAAGTCCATTGACACTCACTTATTACTGGAAAGAAATTTTGTTAAACTGATCTCTGATTTCAACGCAATATTGATCAAATCCCAACAAGATTTTCCTTAGAACTTGACAAACCAACCCTAAAATTGATATAGACATCACTAGCTGAACAATGAGCAATATACTCCCGATGAAAGTGAAGGAGGTAGTAGAAATTGCAGTATTAGATATTAATACTTACTACAATACTATAGTAATATTAGCATTGGTACTTGAACAAACAGATCAATCAAGCTGAATAGAGAGCCAGGAAGCGTAGCCACACATATATGAAATATTGATTCCTACTGAGCGAGCATTAGAGATCAGTGGGGAAAGAATTGATTATTCAGCAAGTAGTGCTGAATCACCTGATTATCCATGTAGAAAACACAAATTGAACACAATACAGAAAAAACAATCAGTTTCAGGTAGAATGAAGACTTATGCATGAAACACAATGCTACAAATCTTTTAGAATACAATAAAGGAGATTATCTTTAATTTTGAAGTAGGTAATATTTCTTAAAGAAGACGCAAGAAAGTTTTTTCACCTCAAGATATTAAACTGAGAGCAAAAAAACAAACCACAAATTAACAAAGCACAAGCCAAACAATTGATACTGGATCAATACTGAGTTACATGAATGAGTCCTACAATCAATAAGAAAAATATTATCAACACCAAAAAAATTGTCAAAAAATGTAAACAATTCAGAGAAGAAGAACGAATAATGGCAAAACTCTATTAAAAGGATACTGAATATCATTATAAACAGATCGATAAAAAAATAATACACAATAAGAAAAAGTTTTATTTCCCTGAAAGGGAAAAATTAAAATGTTTGACAATACCAGGTGTTGTGGGTATGCACATGCTTTATGATTATTCATATCCTGCTTGTTAGAGCATGACTTGGAACAATTTTTGAAAATATTTTGGCAATATGTAGTAAAGTTTCACAGGCACAGACTCTATGATCCAGTAATTCCACTCCAAGACATATCCTCTGAAGAAATCTTACGCTTTAGTCCAAAAAAGCTCAAAGTAGCAACATTTATGATATTATTTTAAGAAAATCCAGAAAAATGTCAATTACCAGTAAGATGAATGGATAAACTGTAGTTTATGCATTTAATCAAACACACAGCAGTGAAAATGAATGAAAGGCAGTTGCACAGATCATCAAAGATGAATCCGAAAATCATATTTAACAAAAAACGTAATGAAAAATGCATATTATTTTACTCCATTAATGGACAGTGCAGAACAGACGAGAATACAACAGTTATCTTGAAAAAGAGAGATGGATGCAATTAGAGTGAAATCCAGAGAACTTTCAACGTACAGACAATGTTTTATTATTTTTAAACTAAATAATCCACTAGTGAATGTTCATTTAATTTTAAACTGTTCATACGTTACATGTATTGTTTTTAGAATGCTTCTTTGTGTAAATACAATAACTGATGCCTCAGTTGCCATGTCGGTTGTGTCTTGGGTGAACATTTTGGTAGACATCATGATATTCTTCTGGACATTCTGCCTAATTGTTAGCACCCATTTCAGATCCATTTGTTTCTGGCTTCTTTTATGAATGACCCAACAACTCTGTTGGAGACCCTCTTTAGAAATATTGTGAATCGTCTACTAGATGTATTACTTTCTGATTATAGATGTCTCTTGTAGTACTTAGTGTTATCATCGCTGCGTGATTGGCTTCTTTGTAAGTGGCAGGTTAGTTGTTATCTGGGCAAAAAGTTTGTGGTTTGCATTTCTGAGATCATAAAGTTATTATCTTTCCCCACAAGCCGTCAGAACACCCTGGGCTGACATATTTGTTGGTATTTACCTGCAACCAATTGCCCTTTGCCCAGCTTTTACTTTTCCTTCATCAAAATCTCTTCTCTTTCTGCTTGCTTGAAAGCTACGCCAATAGTAGTCATGAAATTCCTTTTGTTTCAGCTCATCTTATTAAAACAATTGGGGTGTCTGAACCTAGATCATGTTTCCAATCCTTAAAAAGTTTTTGCTTCAAAAATGTCATTCAGTTTCTTACCATAAGCCTAATAATCAAGTTGCTAATGTTCTTTCTCCAACTGAGGCCAGTTTAATGACAACTCAATGCATTTCCTCATTGACCTTTACTGTAGTTCAACACACACAGGTTTTTTTAGGCTAATGAACATTCTTACCTCTTCTAGATAATGGTGGAGATATTCTTCTATCTAATAATAATATTGAAGGCAATCTAGACTTGACCTCTGCAGAGAGCCAGAAGGAAGGGGTTTTGATAATGTAGGTCGAGCAATTCCTCCTGCCAAGTAAGGGGGCTGTGGGAGCATCTGAGTGAGAGGGGCGGAGTTTCTCCCATTTAGACTTTCACTTCCCAGCAAAAGACTCTCTCATCTTGGCTCTCAAGAGAAGAGCCTGTGGAGCTAGTAGCTTTTACAACCAGATTCTGCAGAGCCCCTGGATCCCAAGGTTCAATCTGTAGTACACTCCCAGCCATCACCCTGATCCCCCGCAATTGTTCTTCAACGTTTAATTTCTATACTTCATTACTGATAAGGAGAAAATTATGTTCACTAATCATTCCTTGAGGTCTTTTTTTGGATTCGTTGAAAATATGGATGAAACAAACGCCAGGTAAATTAATTCCGAAAACAAAAACACACACATACAACCACGTACACACAAGCAAACTATCACTACCACCACAAACATTGCCACTATTGACAACAACCAGTAGTCCTCAAATTAGTGTAATAGGAGGAGAATAAATCCAGAAAGTGGGGGCATTTCCAAAGCTGAATAAAAATGTTTAAATATTTGAGAATTAGGTTTCTCTTTCTTCATGTAGCTACCACCAGCAACACTGTCATAATTAGTTGAAACTCTCGAGGAAAAGAAAATATAAAATACTATTTTTTTGTTGTGTATATTTTATAGTCAGTTTGTAAATAAAGAATGTAATAGAATCTCATGCACCAAGCTTTTTTTTTTTTTTAATTTGGCATGCTCAGAATAAATGCTATTTATTGCGGTTAACCAAGCTCACACAAAAGCTCTTTCAATCCAGGGTTTAACAGTGTAAACTCGGAGGCATTACCTTGTGGATTGACCTTACATCCCTGAGTTGAATATATTTGCAGCAGGCTTTGATCAAAACTGAACTGGAGGCAAATCTCCCTCCCCTGCCTAATGAGGATCAGGTTGAACTGGAGCAGAGTGTTGCTAAATCTACAAGGTCCTGACTGAATCTAGGCTTAATGAGATAAAATGTCCACATGATTGCCATTTTTAATTTCAGTGCATGAGCGGCCCATCTCTACTTGTATACCCATGTTATTAAATATTACTATAACATAAAGGTCTGAAGGATTTCTCAAAGCTAAATTATTCAAGAGGGAAAAAAATTACTAGAAAGAGCAGTGGCTTGGAATTTAAACAGATTCAGCTTCAAATTCTTCCTACAATTTACCATTTGTGTTATCTGAGGCAAGGTACTTAAATTTTCTGTGTTTATTTCCTAAGCCTTAAAATGAGGACAATGTTAGTTATATTAGTGTTTTGCAAATTTTTCGAAGTATGACACAGGATTAAACTGGAGTCAATGCATATATGTTTCCATGGGGCTTGGCAAAAAATTATATATTATATATTCATTAGAATAATACAGTAAAAGTATTAGATAAGTTACTAATATTAGTTTGCATAAGATTTCCAAATAATTTTAAAAGCAATTTGAACTTGATCTATTAACATAGGGTTTTTTTTTCCCAAGTCTTTAGCTTAATTAAATTTTTCATGATAATCTCTTCAAAATTATTGTTAGCTGTCAGCAACATTGAACTTTGCACAAATAGGTAAAAAAATGTAAACCCTTTTAGAACTACTTGAAAATGTACAAATGAATTATATTTAAAGAGTTGAACAACTCCTTTTTACTTTTATTGATGAATATATTATGAAATTTTTTGGTACAATGTGAATGTATTTTGGATATTACTGAACTTTTCATATAAATGATTTCAAAATAAGATAAAGCTTTTGTTTGCAGAATTTTCTGCACTTTCTGAGCAATTAATTACTCTGGAGTAAGTTTAGAGAACACCATTAGTTCCAGTTATCCATTGCTACATAACAAGCCACCCTTAAATTTTATGACTTAAGGCAGCACTGTTTAGATTTCACATGAGTCTGCAATTTGGGCAGGGCTCCACAGGGAGGCCTCATCTTTTCTCCAAGTAGTGTCAGCTGGCATAGGTTGACTGGGGTAGAGGGTCCATTTCCAAGGATGATTCATATGGGCTGATAAGTTGGTGCTGGCTGCTAGGTGGGAGCCCATCCATGTCCTGGGAGCCAGGGGCCTCGGTTTAATTCCACATGGACTTCTTCATAGGGTACCTTGGGCTTCCCATTCCATTGATGACTGGATTCCAAGAGCTAGTGTTTCAAGAGACAGAAAGTGGAAGCTGTTAGTCTTTTATTTCCTGGGCTCAGAAACTGGGTATTACTTCTGTTCCAGTCTCTTTATGAAGCAGTTACAGAGCCATCGGGATTCAAGGGGAGGGAGTGTAGACCCCACATCTCAAAAGGAGGAGTGTCAAAGAATTTACAGCTATCCTCAGTCTACCGCAATATCTGAAGAGAGATTTGAAGGTGCCACCCATAGCTGTGTCTGTCCTGAGACAGCTCTCTTGCTCATTCATTCGCCCCACCACGGCTCTTCTTTGGGCTGTCCTCTGTGCTCTATGGGACCCTGAAAGCCAAACCTCTCCAGCAGGGTCACCAGTTCCTTTTGGGCCATTAGCAGTAGTGAATTCTGCATCTAACTGTTGAAGGAGATATCTATGTAATAGAGCATCTTCTTGGCCATGTTCAGGGCATTAAGCATGGCCAGCAAGTATTTATCTTGCTCACTGTCTGGGAAGATTATGGAGCATCCATTTGCCTGCGCTATGCTCTGCCTTCCATGGAGTACTTCTCACCTACTGAAGACAGGTCCAGTGGTTCTGGCAAATCTAGATGCCTTCAAGTTTGCCTGAGGGTGGAGAGGTTGCATCCTGCTGTTCATCTATAACCAATTGGGGCATATCAGGTGTGAAACTGATTTACCTCCGTAGAAGGATCAGTCATAATTCATAGTAAGCATCTAGTAGATCACAGAAGGTATGTAAATAGTGGTCGAATATATGGGCTCTGTATTCAGACCATCAGAATTCAAATTCAAGATCTATCTTTTTCTAGTTGTGTGATTTCATGAGTACAACAGAGATTAAAATAGATTTTACTTAGGGTTGCTATTAGGAATAGATAGGGTATATAAAGACTGTAGCACCATGCCCAGCATATAGTCCAAGTACAGTAAATATAAACTTATTAGTCTAATTATAATAAAAATTGTAAATCACATCACACATCTATCTGTATGCCATCTCCAATCCTTCACTTTTCAGTAGTGCTTACTTTTATATTCTTCTTTAAACAATAGTTTATGGCTTTTTACCCAATTTTATCAGTTTCTTATTTTTACCCATTTTGCTTTACACTTCACATCCCCTAACTCTTTCCTCTCATTTACATAGTCTGAAACACCTTCCACTTCACTATCGCCTGTGGTATATGATAATGTGCTACAAACCTCATATACTAAAATGTCAATGAAGAGGCTAAGGAAAAACCATGGATTTGCTAGATCTGTAAACCAAGGCTTCAAATGCATCATTTTATTTTGCTTATAGTTGTGATGCCAATTTTCAATCTACAGGACTCAATTTTTAGGCAAGATCAAATTTACAAAAAAATTTAGGAAGCTCTATGGTAACAGAGAATTAAATTTCACAATTCAAAATTTGATGCAATCCAATTCTAATTGTGTAAGTTAAGCTTGCCTAAGGGAAAGGTTTTAATTCAAATAACGGAGGGAATCGATAAAGATAGAGCCCTCCCCTGCTCTTCCTCCCATAGACTTCTGCTAAGATTGGCATCCAGCAAAGGACCAGCATGAGATCAGTGTGTAGTGACATCACCCTCTTGGTGTGCTGAGTGTCACTGAGGGACAGAGCCAAGTGGAGCAGGGTGGGAAAAGGAGCCGACTCAGGAAATTGGGGCAGAGCAATGTCCTCAGGAGGGCACTAAGCATGAGTCCAAACAGGGACATAGATACATCCAACCCACTTGAGTGAAGTCAGGTTTAAGAAACACTGGGCATCTGTTCTGGTGTAAGCAGAATAGATTGCACATCTACAGAGGTCACAGCATCATTGGGGAGTCATAAAAATCCAGTCATTTCAGGAACTTTGCCAAGGAAGACAATGGAGACAGAAGAAAAGGTCAGTTCCCCTGGAAATGGGGGTTGGCAGGAAAAGAGAATAAATGGGCCAGATGGCTGGGGTCCTTGGCAGTATTGCATTCTCACAGTATCAGTAATCTGGAGGGGGTTATCAAACCAACCCCACTTCATCAAGGGCCCACGTCAGAGGTGAATCTAAGAGACACTCTGAGATCTGACCAGAGAATTCAGAGAGTAAGCCATCTCAAGGGTTCACTGAGACTCTTTGGATGCATCTCCTACTTGAGGAGCAGCGACAGTTTGTGAATGGTGATTGTAGTGAGTCAGTATTTACCACCCCGATTAGACTCCAAGCTAAAAACCTTAATTCCTCTTAAATATGACAGGGAAGGACTGAGGCTCTGACTCTTGCTTCTGTAGAAGGAGCCCTGCACTACCTCTAACAAATCTTCATTGGAATATAGGAAGGTAATTCCCAGAAGGGACATTTGGGCACCATTACAAAGGGCATTGGATGAAAGGCAGCCAAAATATACCAGCATCTACCATGCTGCTACCTAAAACCTTTCATCAAGGTTTGATACTTAGGTATTTAGTATTTGATATTTCTTCCTGGTTCTTCCATCTTTCAAGAGGATTGCCCACTTAAATACTCTTTTCAAAGAGAGAGCTTTTGTTTTTATTGATAGGTTAGAGTTTTGGATTTTTCTTGTGTTGAAGAATATGTAATATTTAGATCTTCGATATCCTTACCTATCCTCCTTGTGGTTTCCATTAATACCTGGAAGGTCTGTGAACACTCTTCAAGTTAATTAAGGATGTATCAGTTTTTCCTTACATATTTCAAAGTTATGTTGTATTTATCTTGGATTAGTTTCAAAGCTTTGTGCACAACTCTGAAGGCCGGCCTTCATTGTATTCTCGTATCTAGTCTCACAGCTGGTGATTCCTCGTTCCTTAGAGCAAGTGGGCACATTTCCCCACGAAGAGTCAGATGAGATAGCAAACGTGTAGGGCTGGCAGATTGGGTGGTCTTGGTCGCAGCTGCTCGACTCCATCTTTGCAGTGTGAAGGCAGCCGTGGGCAATGTGTGGATGAGTGGGTGTGCCTGCTCCCAGTGAAGCTTAATTTTCAAAAACAGGCAGCCTAGGGGCCACCATTGTAGTTGGCTGCCTGTTGGCTTTAGGCTATAAACTCTCCTGTTCCTCCTGAAAGAATCCAGGATTGTTGTTTGTTTGTTTTGCAGTTATAGCAGGATAAGTCCACAGGAACCATTCTGTTTTCTTTCATTAATCCAGAATGTCCCTCGAGGGGACTTTTCAATGCAAAGACTTGAGCTTTCTTTCTGGAAAATTTTCTTTCATTAGACTGATGGGTTTCTCCATCCATTCTCTCAGTTTTGTTCTTTTGTTATGCCAACAAAGAGTAGTTGGAATTCTTGAGGCTATCCATTATATTGTATAACTTTTCTGTTTTCTACTT
The DNA here is from genome assembly GCF_021613505.1 of Equus quagga. NCBI lineage: Eukaryota > Metazoa > Chordata > Mammalia > Perissodactyla > Equidae > Equus > Equus quagga. Next base: position 82,839,933 of record NC_060282.1, on the reverse strand, counting down.
ATTTTTTCTTCTGTGATCAGAAAAAACAACTGAGTCCTTTCTTCCATCTCACTAATTTTTTATTTAGCTGGGTCAAATCTGCTCTTCACTCCTTTATTTATTTATTTATTTTACTTAAGATTTGTTGGCATTTCTTTTTCACAGTAACATGTTAAAAATAGTTCTATTTTCTCCATTTTTGTCTCTTTGAGTACATTTCTGTTTCTTGTGTTTGGTGTCTCACGTTCTTTGTGATGGTTCTACTAAAACGTTTATTCTTAATTTTCTGTCTGTAAATTATTGTATAGGCAGAACAGTATTTGTGGCTGGAGGGTACGACTGAGATCAGACAGAGGGGGAATCCCTACCCGCCAGGCAGCACAGTTCCGCTGTTCAGGACAGAGGACTCGCTCTGAGGGCTCTGATGGTGGGGGAGGCGTGTGCACCTGGGGCAAGGTCTGCAGGCAGTTTTCCTTCTGGGCGATGGGGATTCCTTCCCCTCTTGGCAGTCCTAAATTACTTGGTGTTCTATCACGTGCCCCTCTCGCAACGCACCAGTCAGGGTGTATCTTGTGTCAGAATTCTCACTTCAGAGAACTATACCTGTGGTTTAATTTCAAATCACATCAAAATATCAGGAGCAACACTAACATCATACTTACCACATTCCTAGTAGCATTCCAAGCACTTTACGCACATTATCACCTGCAAAACTCACAATAGCTCTATAAGAACAATTATCCCTGATACAGCAAAGGGGACATTGAAATTTGCAGAGGTTACAAAACTTGCCCAAGTTTACCAGTGGAAGAGTTGGTACTAATCCCACATTTTGGCTACAGAGCCAGTGTTCTTCCCACCATCACGCCCTTCCTGTTTACTGGCTGACCAATACCAGAGTCATCCTCTTACATTGTCAATTCTGGTTGGCCTCATTCCATCTACCACAAATGGCCCACTCTTTCTCTAATACTTGATCTTGAAATTCCAGAGTTCTGGAAAATTGTAATTGTTTTAGATGTCTGTTCTATTGCCAATACAGGATTAATTCCTCAGTTCCAATGAGTTTCACTGTCAATTCGTATGACTCATATTTAGCAGAAATTCCTCAGTATTCCCTTCTCCTTCTGGCTTCCTTTTACTTTTCCAATGTTTCAATGTTTTTATGCTTCTTTTTTAGTACTTACTCTCTTATTTTAGTGAGATTTGGGATAAAAGGAGAAGTGAATGAGTTTAAGCAGTCATCTTGAACCAGAAAACTCCAGCTGAGCTTTACAACAATATGAAGTTCCAAAAGAGTTGCATTGGATTAATTATGCATTAATTAATTGTCACTAATCATATATTTACTAGGGATCTATGACACTCTCACAAAATTTTTCTTTAAAGAAATGTGTGCATGTGTGTGTGCATGTGCATATCTGTCTGGATATCCAATTTTTTATATTCTTTTATGAAATTTAAATAAATTTCTGATTTATTTTTTAAAGAAGCAGCATGACATTTTACTTCTAAATATACATATATTTAGGTCTTTGTTGTTTTGCAACCTGCTCAGGAGCTTCCTGGGTGTTATCTAGAAGCACCTCCCATATTTGGAGGCCAAGGATGCAGAAGTCTCCAGATTGGTAGGTGGCAGGTTTAGTAAGCGAGGGAACTGACAGACGAGGCTTGTCTTGGGTGGCCAGAATCACAAAAATTTATATAGAGGCCTTACCTGGCTTCCACCACGTACACAGTCCAGATGGTCTTATGATCACTTTGCTCTCCTGAGGCTGTATCCTTGGGGCAGCTTCTGGGAGTGGGGAAGGCAACTGGAATGCACATTCCAAGGGCAGGAAGGGGCGGAGCCTCCAGCTGTCTTGGTCCAGCTCACGGGTCAAACCTGCGGTTGCGTTGTCTTGACCTTCCCCAACAGTCTTTCATTAAACAAATATTGCACACCTGCTAAGTTCAAGATTTTCTGCGTGCTGGACACACAGCAGTGAAAATGAAAGAAGGAACTCACTGCCATTATGTAGCTCACTTCTAGTGGGGAAATTCCACAACCCAAATTCATAAAAAAGAAAAGAAATTTTTGAATATGTAGATTAAGCAATTAATGCATCTTGTCCTTTAAAAATCTTTGACAAGTAAAATGTTTCCTCATTATTTCAAAATAAACTCCAGATTAGCCCTTTCCAGGTTTATGTAACCTTAATATTTTCTTGCGTGCTTGGAGAGTGGGGATTTCTTGTAAGTATTCTGGTAAATAGTTAGAAGGTGAATTCAAATCAGCAACTATTTACTGCTTAACAATGACATAGTCAGCACCAGTACACAGAACCACCATGCTAGTGGATGCATTAACGAGCAGACAAGGAATATAAAGACTTAGACCAGTTATCAAGACCAGAGTATAAGTAATTAAGATGCAAATGTAACGTATGGATAAGAACTCCTACAATAGTTCAGAAATTACATAAAGTTGTACATTAAATATAATTATCATTAGCATTACACTGAAACAAATCTAATTTTCATTTAGCAACTCAATAGGAAATTCAGCATATTTCCTCTTCCTCAAGATCATATTATGAACATCAAAATATGGCATAGTGCATGGAAGGATAAATAAAGGTATTTTTAATTCAATGTGTGTAGAATAAGCTAAAGTTTAAATAGAACACTTTTTTAACAATAACAGTTATATCTTCTCTTGTTTACTTATCCAAATATTTGATGTCTTTTTCTACTTTAACATAAAGTTTATAGGATATTTTATTCTACTTTGCAAAATGTCATGTTTTGTTAAAATAATGAAATTTACAATTCTTGTATTTTAAAGCTTATAATGCCTACATGATGTCTTCCTTCGTCGTCTATGATGATCTTTAGAAGATGGTATGGCTTTCTAAATGGGAAGATTTTGGAAACACATACATACATAGTTAGAGCATGGTATCTATACACAGCTTATGTAGTCTTGAGCTATCTTATTAGCATCATTTTATGCCATTCAGTGTTAGCAAAACATAAAGATAGTCTTATGTTGAACTTCCAAGGCCTGGAAAACTGTCCCTTAGATATTAAGAAAATGAATGTGCCTCAAATTAAAGTGTTACTATGAAATTATAGATTGTGTTACTATCAGGCTATTTTATGAGTTTTTCCCACCAAAGTTAGTAATACATAGGGGTGATCCTGGATAATTGACAGGAAAATTACTAATTTAAGTGTGAGTGACTTTTGTGAAACTATTTTCTGACAGTATAAGAAAATTTAGCTTTGGGCACAATATGTAGTTAAATATCTTTTCTTTCAGTGTCAGAGGTTTTGATCAGACGTGACAAAGATAAAGATCCTATAGGGCAATACACCCAAGATCGATTGTCATCCAATTAAAGATTTGATGGGGAAAGGTAGTCAAAATAGGAATGAGCTCAATAGTCTGAGACACAAATGAATTTCCCTCTGCCACCTCCTACTTACAACCGTCTTCTCAAAAGTAGGGAACTGAAGTAGGAAAAGACGCAGAGACTGATTGCACAGCAGAGAAGGCGAATCTGTTGTTAACTGGGTTGAGGAAAGAAACTCAAGCCAAATTTTGCTTGTGTATAATTATTTTCCCCATTGGACTGGAGGCTTCCTGAAGGCAAGGATAAAGTGGAAGGAAACCTTGATGCTATCTGAGTTCGATAGTCAGTGAGAGGTGAGCTCCCCAAATTGTTTTCTCACAGATTTATGCAGCGGTGACGTATTTTTTATTGTGGTAAAGTATACATAACATGATACTTATAATTTTAGCCATTTGTTAAGTATACAATTCAATGGTATTCAATATGTTTACAGTGTTGTATACCCATCACCATTGTCTATATCCAAAACCTTTGCATCATCCCCAGCATAAATTCTGTACGTATTAAACAGTAACTTCTCCTCCCCTCCCTTCTGTCTCCAGTTTAGCCCCTGGTAACCTCTGTCCTACTTTCTGTCCTTGTGAAATTGCCTGTTAGAGACACCTCATATACATGGACTCCACAGTATTCATCCTCTGTGCCCAGCTTATTTCACACAATGATTTTAAGGTCTGTCCGTATTGTCGAATATATAAAAATTTCATTCTTTTTTCTGGCTGATTAGTATTCCATTGTATATATATCACATTTTGTTTATCCATTTATCTGTTGATGGACATTTGGGTTGTTTCAACCTTACAGCTATTATGAATAATGCTGCTATGATCATTGGTGCATAGATGTCTGTTTCCTGTTCTGTTTAGTAGTGGAATTTCTGGATCATATGATAGTTCTATGTTTAACTTCTTGAGAAACCACCAACCTGTTTTCCACAGTGACTGCATCATTTTCCATTTCCCCAGCAATGCACAAGGGTTCCAAATTCTCCGCATCCTTACCAATATTTATTTTGTTTTGTTTTGTCTCATTTTTATAATCGCCTTTCCAGTAAGTGTGGAGTTTTATCTCACCATGGTTTTGATTTGCATTCCCTAATAGCTAGTGATGCTGAGCATCTTTCTAAGTGCTTATTGGCTATTTGTTTATCTTCACTGGAAAAATGTTTGTTCAACTCTTTTGCTCATTTTTGAATTCTTTTGTTATTGTTGTAGATGTTCCGTATATATTCTAAATATTAATCTATTAGTTATATGATTTAAAAATAATTTTCTTGCTCTGTAGGTTGTCTTTTTACTTTCTTGATAGTGTCCTTTGATGTGCAAAACCTCTTAATTTTGTTGAAGTTCACTCTATTTTTTTTTTTCTTGCCTGTACTTTTGGTGTCAGATCCATGACATCTTCACCAAAATCAATAGCATGGAGATCTTCCCCTATGTTTTCCTTTCAGACTTTTATAGCTTTGGCCCTTGAGTTTAGGTCTGTGATCAATTTTGAGTTAATTTTCCTGTATGGTATAAAGTAAGGATCCAATTTCATTCTTTTGCGTGTGGAGATCCAGTTTTTCCCATCCCATTTGTTGGAAAGACTGCCCTTTCCCCCATTGAATAGTGCTAGCATCCTTGTAGAAAATCAGTTGGCTGTATATGTGAGAGCTTATTTCTGGGCTTTCTATTCTATTCCATTGGTCTATATATCAGTCCTTATGCCAGTACCATACTATTTTAAGTATTATAGCCTTGTGGTAAGTTGCAAAGTCAGGAAATGTGAGTCCACCAACTTTATTCTTCTTTTGCAAGATTGTTGGCTATTTGGGGCCCCTTAAAATTCCCTTTGAATTTTAGAATTTGTTTTCTATTTCTGTGAAAAAAAAGCTGTTGGAATTTTCATAGAAATGGTAATAAATCTGTAGATCACTTTGGGTGATATTGACATCTTAACAATGTTAAGTCTTGCTATCCATGAACACGAACGTCTTTCGATTTATTTAGAACTTCTTTATTTTATTTCAGCAATATTTGTAGTTTTCAGCACACAAGTCTTTCACTTACTTAGATTTATTCCTAAGTATTTAATTATTTTAGATGCTATTTTAAATGAAACTTCTTTCTTAATTTGCTTTGGATTCTTTATGGTGATGTATAGGAATGATTTACTTTTCCTTGTTATTTTATGCTGCAACTTTTCTGAATTCTTTATTAGCTCTGGTAGCTTCCTTCTGGATTCTTTGGAATTTTCTATGTACAGGATCATAACATCTGTGAAGAGAAATGGTTTTGCCTTTCTGATCTGCATGCATTTTATTTACTGATTTATTTTTGAAGCTCTGACTTGAACTTCCAGGACCATGTTGAACAACAGTGGTGAGAATAGGCATTCTTGTTGTGTGCCTTCTCTTATGGGAAAATCTTTCAGTCTTTCACCATTAAGCACAATGTTTGCTGTGAATTTTTCATAAATACGCTTTATCATGTTGAGGAATTTTCCATCACTTTCTAGTTTTCTGAAAGTTTTTGTCAAGAAGGTTGTTGGATTTGGTAAAATGCCTTTTCAGCATCAGTCAAGATGTTCCTGTGTTTTTTTCGCTCTTTGTTCTATTAATGTGATGTATTTCATGAATTTATTTTCTCATAGTGAACTAGTCTTGTATTCTTGGAATAAATCCACTTGGTCATACTGAATAATCTTTTAATATGTTATTGGATTTGATTTGCTAACATTTTATTGAGAATTTTTGCATTTATGTTCACAAGACATATTGATCTGCAATTTTCTTTTCTCATGATGTTATTATCTGGCTTTGATATCATAGAATGAGTTAGAAAGTGTTCCTTCCTCTTCTATTTTTTGGAAGAATTTGAGAAGGATTTGTGTTAATTCTTCTTCAAATGCTTGATAGAATTCACTTGTGAAGACATCTGGTCCAGGACCTTTCTTTCTTGGGAGGTTCTTGTTATAGGTCTATTGAGATTTTCCATTTCTCCTTGAGTCAGTTTAGATAATTTATGTGTTTCAAGAAATATGTCTATTTATTCTGTATTATCTAATTTGTTGGTATTTGTTGACATGTACTTGTTCAATAACAAGAGTTGGCATACAATTATTCGTTTAATCCTTTTCATTTCTGTAAAGTTGGTAGTAATGTCCCCAATTTCATTTATGATTTTGGTTATTTGTATCTTTTTTCTTTTGTTCTTTGTCAGTCTAGCTAACAATTTATTAATGTTGTTGATTTTTTTCAAAGAACTGACTTTTGGTTTCATTGATTTTTCTCCATTGTGTTTCTATTTTCCATTTTGTTTATCTCCACACTAGTTTATTATTTCTTTCCTTTTGCTGGCTTTGGGTCTATTTTACTCTTCTTTTTCTAGTTCGTGAAGGTATAAATTTAGGTTATTGTTTTGAGATTTTTTTTAATGTAGGCATAAACAGCTAAGTCAATCTTCTTTGAGTAGGCTATGATAGCAGAAATAAAACAAAATAAGATTTCAAAAATTTTAAAGGAAAATCCTTTGGAGAGATTCCTCAAAGAAGACTGTGTAATATCAATCTATTTGTTATAAGATATTTAGAAAAGTTGCTTTCCTGCTTGAATTTTCTATAAATACGTAAGTTGAATGCACTTTCATGATTATTGAACTATGGTTGACATACTCATTGTATTCATTTCAGATGCGCAACATGGTGATTTGACATTTCTTTACATGACAAAATCATCACACTGATGAGACTAATAACCATCTTTCACCATACACAGTTATTGCAATATTGTTGTCCATATTCCCTGTGCTGTACATTACGTCCCCATGACTTATTTATTTCGTGACTGGACATTTGCACCTCTTATCTCCTTCACCTATTTCACGTTCCCCGCAACCCCTCCTCCTCCAGCAACTGCCGCTTTGTTCTCTGTATCTATAAGTCTGTTTCTGTTTTGTTTCGTTTATTCATTGGTTTTGTTTTTTTGGTTCTACGTATCCAAAAAATTATTGCTAAGACTCGTGTCACTGGGTTTACTACCTATGTTTTCTTCATAAAACTGGGGTTTTGTGGTTTCAGGTCGTACATTTAAGTCTTTAATCCATTTGGAGTTAATTTTTGGTGTAAGAAAGTGGTCCAGTTTCCTTCTTTTGCACGTGGCTGTCAAGTTTTCTCAACACCACTTGTTGATGAGATTGTCTTTTCTCCATTGTGTACTCTTGCCTCCTTTGTTGTAGATGAATGGAGCATTTAGGTGTGGATTTATTTTCCAGTCTCTATTCTGTTCTGTTGATCTATGTGTCTGTTTTTATGCTAGTACCAACTGTTTTGATTACTACAGCTTTGCAGCACAGTTTGAAATCAGGGAGTGTGATACATCCAGCTTTGTTCTTCTTAATATTGCTTTGGTTATTTGGAGTCTTTTGTGGTTCCCTACAAATTTGGGGATTATTTGTTCTCATTCTGTGAAAAATGCCATTGGTATTTTAATAGGGACTGCATTGAATCTGTAGATTCCATTGAGTAGTGTGGATATTTTAACTATTTTCATTCTTTCAATCCATGAATGCAGTTTATCTTTCCATTTATGTTTCTTTCATCAGTGTCTTATAGTTCTCAGAGTACAGGCCTTTCGCTTCCTTTGTTAAATTTATTCCTAGGTATTTTATGGTTTTTGATATAAATGTAAATGGGATTGTCTTAATTTTCTTTCTGATAGTTCATTGGTAGTGTACAGAAACACAACTTATTTCTGTATATTTATTTTGTCTGTAACTTTATTGAATTTGTTTGTTAGTTCTCATAGTTTTTTGGTGGAGTTTTTAGGGTTTTCTATATATAGTATATTGTCTGCAAACAGTGACAGGTGACAATTTCACTCTTCCTTCTTCTTTTACAATTTGGATGACTTTTATTTTTTTAATTTTTCTTGTCTGAAACTATGTATGAATAAGAGTGGTAAGAGGGGCATCCTTGTCTTGTTCCTGATCTTAGAGGAAAAACTTTCAGCTTTTCATCATTGAGTATGAGTATTCATCATTGAGTATTTTTATCCTTTGTTTTGTTAATGTGGTGTATCACATTGATTTATTTGCCAATGTTGAACCATTCTTGCATCCCCAGAATAAATCCCAATTGATCACAGTGTATGATCCTTTTGATGTGTCATTGAATTCAGTTTGTTAATATTTTGTTGAGAACTTTTGCATCTATCTTCAACAGAGACATTGACTTGTAACTATCTTTTTTTTGATGTCTTTGGTTTTGGTATCAGGGTAATGCTGGCCTTGTGGAATAAGTTTGAGAGCGATCCTTCCTCTTCAATTTTTCAGGAGAGTTTAAGAAGGATCAGTATTAACTCTCCTTTAAATGTTTGTGGAATTCAGCAGTGAAGATGTCTGCTCCTGGAGTTTTGTTAATTGGGAATTTTTTGATTACTGATTCAATTTCATTACTAGTAAACAGTGTGTTCAGATATTTTACTTTTTCCTGATTCAGTCTTGGAAGATGTGCAACTCTAGGAATTTATCTACTTGTTCTAGGTTGTTCAATTTGTTGGCTTATAACTGTTTCTAATAATCTCTTATACTACTGTGTATTTCTGTGGTGTCATTTTTAACTTCTCCTCTTTCATTTCTGATTTTATTTATTTGAGCCCTCTCCCTTGTTTTCCAGATAAGTCTGGCTAATGGTTTATCAACTTTTTTTATCTCTTCAAAGAAGAAGCTCTTAGTTTCATTGATCTTTTCTATTGTTGTTTTCTCGTTTCTATTTCATTTATTTCTGCTGTGATCTTTATTATCTTCTTCCTTCTGCTAAGTTTGGGCTTGGTTTGTTCTTCTTTTTCTGGTTTCTTTTGGTGTACATTTAAATTATTTAATTGAGATTTGTCTGATTCTTTGAGATAGGCCTGTATTGCTATAAACTTCCCTCTTAGTATTGCTTTTGCTGCATCCCATAGATTTTGGACCATTATGTTTATCATTTTCATTTTTCTCAAGGTATTTTTTGATTTGTTACAAGGTTGAGTGGTGTGCAACTGCTGCAAGCTCTCTAGAGGATGAAGAAGGCTCCCAGTGTGGCTGATTGCAAGGCCCATGGTGTATGACACCTGTGAGCTCACTGGTGGACTGGGAAGGCCCCTGGTGTGGATGGTTGTGCTACCTAGTGGCTGCTACCTTGTGACATGTGACTGCTGCTGGCTTACTAGTGGGCAGGGAAGGCCCCTGGTGCAGCTGGCCATGTGGCCTGGCTGTGCATGAGTGCTGGCTTAGTGACTGGTGGGGCAGTTCCCAGGCTGGCTGGCCATGCAGCCTGGCAGTGCACAACTGCTGCTGGCTCACTGGTGGGTGGCGCAGACTCCTGGTGTGGCTGTTCCGAGTCCTGGAGGCACACGACTTCTGTGGGCTTGCTTGTGGGCAGAGCAGGCCCCAGATACAGGTTGGCTGTGCAACCTGGCTGTGCAGAACAGCTGCAGGTGTGCTGGTGGGCAAGGCGGACCCCCAGCTTGGGCAGCCTGTGCTGCCCTGCTGTGCATGACTGCCTTGGGTGTGCCAATGGGTGGGGAAGGCTCCCACACTAATAGCCTCGAGGAGGATTCCAGAATGCTGCCTGAGGTCACAAAAATGACTGCCACAAGTGTCTCAGTCCCTGGGGGCCCCAGCTGCCTCCTTTATCTCCACTCCAAGCTTTGTAAGTGAGTCTCTTGCCTACGGACTATGCCCTCTTCCATCTGGTCTGTTTCACTGGTTCCGGGCCCAGTGAGTCTGAGCAAGATCCCTTCAAGAGCAGGTGTTCCTTACCCTATAGTTTTGTATTTTCCCTCAGTGTAAAAGTCCACTGATTTTCACAGCCAGGTGTTTCGAGGTCTCGTCCTCCACCGCTGGATTTCAGGGTCAGGTGCCTAACGTGGAGCTCCGTTTCCTCACTCCTCCGGGAAAAGCCCGGAACCTTTGAGAACACCCCTGGCCCTCAAGCACCCCGCTAGTTTGGGGTGTTCTCCTCAGTGGGACCGTGTGTCTCACTCTCCCCCATCTCAGTGTTCTTCCTTGTTGTAGAGGAGTTTTTCATCCCGTTTCCAGATCTCTCTCAGAGGAAATTATTCCACATGTAATTACAGATTTGTTGTGTCCATGGGAGGAAGCGAGCTCTGTATCATACACCACCACCTTCCCCTCTCTCTCTCTTGTGAAGTTATTTGGAAAATAAAAATTTAGATCATTCTTAAAGAAAACTGAGGAATATATAATTATTCTTATCATTGTCATTATCTTTATCCATTTAGTCAATGTATCAAAAGATGCACCCACTTTGGCCTGGGCCTGCTGTAGAAACTTATCAAAGAGAGTCAATGAAAATTAAGTTACAGATGTGCAAATCACAGAAGTTAGAGTCTGAATGGGTTGAACTGTCACTGTGTGGTGGCATCGAGAAATAACACTGATGACAGGCTTAGATTCAGTTGTTGAAGAATGCCAAGTTAGGGACTGACTAATAGACCCATATTCTAGCATGTCATCTCAAGATAAACTTGAATATATTTATATTTAGAACTAAAATTGGTTCCTTAAACTATTTGCCTGTGTTGAAAGGGTTCATGCTCTACTGAGGCTCTGATGCCATATTGCAAAAAGGCTTTGGGGCCCTGTCAGAGATTGGCCATTTGACCCCAAACGAAAAGTAAATCCAGAAATTAATTAATGCCAAGTTGTTCTCCTCTATCACTGCAGTCACTCATCTCACCTGTGTTTTCTTTTTCTTTGTCAGTGATTACACCTTTTGCAAATCATTTTATGAGTCAGTCATAAGTAGTTTATGACACAGTGAAAAAGTCAGCTGTTCTTAGCTATAATCACTGTTCAAAGAACTTTTACCTAAGTTTTCAAGATTAATGGCATGATGCCCAGTTATGATTGCCTAGGTTAGACAGGATGTGTCATCACCAAGAATTCTGATGTCTGGTAGGCATGCTAAGTCAGAGAAGCCATCAGCATTATCCTATTACCTTCCTCATCCATGGCTACGCAGTGACCTCTGGTACTGGAGAGTCAATGTCAAAAATCACTACTCATTCTTTCCACTTGCCAAGTGCCTGTCTACAAAAGCTGGTCATTTGTAAGCTAGTCATCTGTTTGTGATTTTCTTACTCAATATGGCAAAGTGCCATGCTGACTCAGAGCCAATTCAGTAGCTAAGCTTGAGAGAGCCACTTGACATGAGAACACATTCAAATCTTCTCATCTTTGAAAACTCTACATTTTAGGGAGCAACTTTGTATACTCCTGCTACTTTGTGACCTTCAAGCAATCACATGATTAATTGTTCCTCAGTTCCCTCGTCTTTAAAATGAAGGGTTCAGACTGTATAGCATGCCAGACCCCTTTAGGCCCTATATGTTGATGGTTCTTCTCTTTTCCAGTTTTACTGAAGTTTTATTGTTGGCTTTGTCATCGAAGGAAACCCATTAGGGATCTGGGCAGTTACCATAGTTGGTCGTGTTCACTGAACAAACCAGTTTCCATAGGTACGTTTAGTATAGTTTAGACTTCTGCCTTTCCAATGTTGGTTGAAAAATATTGTATACTTAGATGTAATATCTTCCCAAGGCATCAAACTTACTGATCCTGATGCTTTCTTGTTGCCAAAATAAGTGTTACATGGTTATTTAAAAAGAAAATGCTATGTAATATTATTTAGACCCTAATTTTAGGAGAAATAAAAATACTACTTTTAATTAGAAGACTAGCAATTCAACCATGTCATTGACAGAGAACAGAAGCATGGCCTATTGGAATGAGTGGGGATTTAGATTTAATACTGAATCTGAAACTCATCTTTGCCTCTCAACAGCTATATTGTTGTTGGTGGTGCCGTTGAGGTCAACTTAATTCCAACTTGTAGGAACCTTGTGTACAGCAAAGCAAAACCCTGCCTTGTCTTTTCTCCACTGCCATTCATAGGGTTTTCATGGCCAATTTCTTGAAAGTGGGTAGCCTGGTCCTTCTTTCATGTCTGTCTTGTCTGGAAGCTCCGCTGACACCTATCCACCAAGGGAGACCCTGCTAGTATTTGAAATACTGATGGCATAGCTTTCAGCATCACAGCAACACACAGCTGCCACAGTATGACAACTGACAGATGGGTGACATAGTTCCCTGACCAGGAGATGAACCCAGGCTGTGGGAGTGACAGTATCTAATCTTAACCACTAGACCACCAACGCTGGATAACAACTATATAACCTTGAAATTTTTTTTTATTTACCCTCTCTAAGCCTCAGATAAGTCATCTGTAAAAATATATGTAACAATAGATAGCTCATGATGTCACACAGTTTAAATCAAATAATGTATGTTTATCCATGAGTCTTTGGTGCAAAGTCCCAAACAACTTAGGCTTAGAAAAAGAGATATATCTTGCTCACGTTACATGAAGGATGCAGATCAACTGTGGGTCCTCTGGGCGTTGCTGGGCTTCATATGTCTCCTCAATCCTGGCCCGAGACTGAATGAGTAATCACTGACTGGGGCTTGTTTTTCTCATGGTGAGGGCAGAAGCGAGGGAAATGGAGTCAACCACATGCACTCCTGCTGGAAGCTGGCATACATCCTAACTGCTCACATTTATTGGCCAAAGTGAGTTCCATGGCCAAGCTCAATGGAGAAGGGAGGAGTGAGTCCACCTTCAGAGAAGCACGGCAAAGGTAGGGAAGGATTTATTAACAAATAGTAAATTCTACTACAGGCTACACTTTTGTTTGCAGATATTGACTTCCCTCCTACACACACACAAATATATTCACCCTCTTCACAAGACACCTCAAAAGTGTTATCCAACCACTGCTTCAGCCTCAAAGTCTAGAATCTTGATCTAAACAATATTCATAAGATTCAGATCCTTTTAGTTTATGGTGCCCTATACACCCAACATGCAATAGTACAACAGTGATGTAAAAAAACAGCAAGCACTCTTACTTGCAAGGGTAAGTAATTATTGGTCCTCAGGCATTCCGAAATCCTACAGCACTGGTTAAAATGACTCCAAACCTTGGGGTAAGGAGTGATCCTTGATTACCCCTTTGAGAATAATGCCCCAGTTCATTGTTCTCTATGGATCTTGTCCTTTCTCTGGGACATCCTTCCTTTTCCACTAGCCTCTGTGTCTACTTTTGAAGAGATCTCTGGAGAATATGCCCTCCCCAGACACTGCATGGATGGACTTCTCCAGCCTGCTTCCTGCCCTCAAAAAGTTGGATGTTCAAAGGTTATTTTGAATCTCAGTCACCATCTCTTCACATCCAGGCTGGCAGCACTTAGGCACTTTTGTGATTTTAACCTCTTTAATTCCAGTCACCCCCAGGTGCCAATAGCCACACCAATAGTTTCTGAGTCACGTTTGTCTTTCTGGATTAAGGTATACGCCTTTGAAACTTGCCAAGCTTCCATGAGACAGCAGTATTATTCTTTTCTACCATGAGCCATTTTTTTTCAATTAAAATTATTTTCTGGAGCCACATTAATTCAATTACAGGCCTTAATAAAGGGTTTGGAGGTCACAGCCGTGCTTGAATCTTTGTCCTCCACACATGCCCATGGTTTCGATTTTGTCCTGAGACTATATTACTGAATATTTTTGCTAATTGTATAGGCAAAATAGAAGCATCTTTCAAGTCTGAAAAGCCCCATAAATTCTAGATTTTCCTTTTGTGCTTCTATTCCTGCTTGTAAAGAAGCCAATTCTTTTCTTACTAATCTCTTGTAGAAGCATATCAAATGCAGTTAATGATAACTAACTCATTCCAACATTTTTTTTCAAGAAAACTCTATTTCCAAGGCTTCAATTTTATTAGGTATATTTTCTATCTTTCCAGCTATTAGAATTTTATCAGCCTTGTACAACATTTACCTCAAAGTTCAGACCAAATCTAGAGACACATATTTTAGATATTTTTGTTACATCATCATCCAACTTCCAGTGTAAATTTCTGTTATTTAGCTTTTCCTGGAGCAACAATCAATCCAAATACCAGAGACTTAAAATAACAAATATTTATTTCTGGGTCAGTTTAGATGAGGGCTATAACTCAGCTGGACTCCATTCATCTTCTTCCTTGGAACCCAGGCTTAATGAATAGTCACCATCTGGGACATAATGTTCTCATGGTGGAGAGCAGGAGTGGGAGAGCTGAAGAAAAACAACACAAATGCATTTAATGCTTCTGCTGGGACATGGCATATTGACATGTCTGCACACATTCAATTAGCCAAAGCAGGTCACATGGCCAAGCCCAAATCAGCGGGTCAGAAGGTAGACTTCACCTACAGGAAAGCGTACCAACAAAGGAAAGGGATTAATAATTGTAAGCAACCAAAACAATCTATGACAAGGTGCATTGTAAACCATTTCATTGAAGGGCACAGACTAAGTGTCTAATAAAGGTAGCTATCAGTACGTTGTTTTGTTTATTGGTGCAGACGTGGTTTGTATACCAAATTCTCAAAAATTGCATGGTAGTCTTCAGTCTATTATGTAGAAATAATTAGTAAAATAATTTGGCATTTAGTAAAATATGATTTGGAATGGCTTATTATCAGTCTTAAGTACCATACTTTTCTGTAAATGAATTAATCTTTAAAGGTGTGGAGCATAAGAAGTAATACCTGCACTTTCTAATTTAAAGACAAGCACTCTGGTAATGGTTGGTAATACTTTATTTAGAGAGAATGCTATATAAAGAAGACAGTAATAACTATAGAGTTTTACATAAGGAATTGGCACCTCTTTCCTCAAATGCATCAGTGGTCCCCAAGTTATATTTGTGTTTGAGTGATAAGCCAAATGCCATTACTCTGACCTATAGTGGTTTGTATTTTTAGAAAAGATGAAATAACCAACACTCGCATTTTTGCATCTGTGATATGAACCAATAACCCCATGAAATTGGATGAGCACTAACCTTCTGTAAAAAACGATTAGTCCCATGTTCTAAGATAAAAAAATAGCAAAATATGAAAATATTTGAAGGAAAATATTTCCTTCTTCTAAGCTGTGAATTACATTTCTTTGAGAAAATGTTGAATGCCACACATTTCCACGGAAGATGAAAAACTAAGTTGTACTATTTATTGTTTAGAACTTAGTAAAGAGAGTGCTAAAAAATATTACAGATTTCCCCCTAAAAACAATTTACTCCCTAGCAGGTTATCCCAACCCCTTTCATTTCTATGCACAAAGAGCTACGGTGCAGAGGCTGTGTGCCAATGGTGATGTCAGCCTCACGGGAATGAAGCTCCCAGGCTGATTTAGAAGTGTAGCCGGCAAACAGGTCAATGCATTCTAAGGATTGTTGAAGCCCAAATCAAATCTGATTTTTCTGAAGCGATGTGTTCCTTTGCTTGAGGCACCAAACACATTACAGTATCATGCTATTTTCCAAAAAGAGTATTTGGAGAAAAATATTCTTGAACTTCAATAATGAATGTATGCTCAGAAATTTTAATATAAAATTTCTAATCCTCTTTTGTCACTATATGTAGATATACTTCATAATTTAGATTTTTCATTATCATCAGAAATACTAATGAATGCTATGATAACTCATGTTTACTAAGTTAATTATGTATTGAAAAATATGAGACATATGTTCATTAAAAATCAAAGAAATTTGTTTACCTATGCAATCCTACCTCCTCTGTTCTACAGTAGTAACTGATAATTACAATGACAATGAGGAATGATGCAATAGCCATTAAAATTTTAGAAAGTCTCATTTCTAGAATTTATTTGGCCTCTTGGCTCATGCAGAAAAATTACTGAAAAGAATGTAAAGAAACAAAACTGCAAATGAAGATTATGTAAATTACCCCTAGACTCAATAAACTCAGTAACTGTTTAATAAAATTGTGAATAATACGGCAATATGTTTTATATATTGGCTTTTTCTTAAGAGCCAAAGTATAATTTAGACAAATTATAGTTTAGTGAAACATTTTAAATTTCCAATTAAATAGACTAAATACATTTACTTTATTTATCATGATATAACTATATGCTTAAATGACAAGGATGCTTCTTGAGGAGCCAGCAAAGTAATTTAAGTCTATCAACTCCAAAATATTGGTCTAGTGAGAGCTTAGGGCTTTATTTTCTCTGCTTTACATCAGCTCAAAGGTATTGTTGAAGGCTGAGGCCAGTATTTGATCAGAGGGTTGGGAATGAGTCATTTGTATGAGGAGCAAAGAGATCAAAAGCTGTTGTGTTTGTGGGGTGGCCCTTCAGAAGGCTTGCCGCCATGGATTGTGTCTTCATGTTGAAGTTTCCGTGTGATTATTGGCACAGATCTTGTCATGTGCTTTCACTTGGTTGGACACTGTGTTCTGGGAAAACCAAAGAGGAACCAGAATGGAGCCAAGAGAAAGGAGGTCTTGAGGGCATCTTTAGCATGTTGCTCTAAAATTTGTGAAGAAAATGCATTTTCGCTTGGTGTATTTCTTCTTCTTTGCCCCTGAAATCATAAGATGATAAGAGCCCACAGAAAGGAGTTGAGGAAGCCAACAGAAATTCTCTAATTTCACGTGGTTCAAACAGATTCACCCAAGTAGGAGACTGCACAGGGCTCTGTGGGTGGATGCTGAAGAATGCCTTGCAGTTCCTCTGGAAGCTAACATCCTCCCAAATGCTGTTCTTCTAGTGACTTCATGTTTCTTTCAGGCAAAAGGTGAAGAATGATAATACAGATTAAGTCCAAGGATGCTGCAGGGCCTCAGAGCTAGGAGTAGAGCTGTAGGCATAGAGTTTTAAAAAGTTGAGGACTGGTTATGAGAGGAGAGCTCTATTTTTGGATTGTCTTCTTTGCGTCATCTTCACTCTGTATGTAACACAGTGTGGAAAGAATATATGAGATCTTAGGGAGAAATCTGGTCTTCCGGGCCCACACTGGAGCTTTCCTTCTTATCTATAGCTGACAGGTGGAGTCAGGTGACACAGCTTTATCATCTACATTGAATTGCTCCTTATTTGAATTACTTTTCTAAGGTTTTGTTCTCTCGGTTGTCTTAATTAATTTTTTTAAGCACTCCTGCTGTTTTTCTTCTATTCTTTTTGTTTTTACCTCTTCCTCATTTTATATTTTTTTAAATTGATTTTAGTTTTTAGAGCAGTTTTAAGTTGACAGCAAAATTGAGCGGAAAGTACAGAAAGTTTTCATACGTCTCCCACCCCTGGAATGCACAGCCTCCCCTGCTATCAATGTCCCACACTAGAGTGACACATTTGCTACAATCGATGAACCTACACTGACAGGTCATCATCACCCAAAGTCCATAGTTTACATTAGGGTTCACTCTGGGTGTTGTACATTCTATGGGTTTTGACAAATGTCAAATGTTACTTTTTGTAGTAACCTAACCACACTGCATCATATGATGTAGGTATATTAATATTCAAAGTATGACCTTGAAGGTGGTGAGGACAAAAATCATGGCATATTACGGTAACTTGACATGCTCTTCGTGGAGAGCCTCCCCTCTTGTCCTTTTTGAGGGGCTATTCCCAGGATGAGGCATAAGGGAAAGAACTGGGTAGATTCTAGCAAAGATAATACAAACTTTCTGTGAAAATTTCCTTTTCTGAGTCAGGCTTCAACTGTGGCATTGTCTGGCCCCACAGACCTATCACTGTGGTGGGTACCACGTAACATATAGAAAGTCTAAGATGATGTTGTAAACCAAAGACTTTTGAATCCTTGGTTTGGTGACACACCCTGTCTTATATTCCCTCCCTACCTTTGCTTTATTCTCCTAAAGTATTTCTATTTACTTTACAAAGTTCAGCACATACATCACCCTGCTGAGGAAGCCTCCTCTTATAACTGCACCACGACAGAGTTAATCCCTCCTTGTTCTCTGCTTTATACATAGTTCTATGAGAGCACCGCATAGATATTTCTTTGTTTATCTGTGCATCTCTTGTAATAGATTTCCTTAGTGGAAAGCAGGAGGTCTCATTCATCTCTGTATTACAACACCAAGCACAATGTCCTATCTACTGTATGTACTCAGTAAATAATTTTTTATTTGAATTAACTAATTGTTCCACCACAGCTTGCATTTTCATTTCCTTTAGTTGAGACTTATCTTTATTTCCCCATATGGTTTTTCTATTAGAGTGAATTGAATTACAAAATCATTCACTGTTCAAATATACAAAGAAAATATGGCTTTTTAATTTTTATATAATTGATCTAATATTTATCATAAGTACTCAACCAACTGGATAACTCAAGAAAATTACATCTGGCCCAACTCAGTCATCTTAGTCCAATTCATTAATTTAATCAGTTTATTTTGATAACCCAGAACTATTTCCATGGCTTCACCAAATGTTAAGTCTTTGAGATTTTTACTAAGTGCTTATTTTCAAGATAGCATTTGGTAGGGATGTCTGGTGGGGCTTGGGCTCTCAAGATATCATGTTAATATGACCCCACTAGTTTCTGCTGCAAATGCAATAATCGGGCCTTCTCCTTAGACTAGTGACCAGTCTAAGCTAGTCCTATCAGGGTTTTGGGGAGAAAATGAGATAGAATCCACAAACCTAATCTCTATTTCTAACCATTGGTCCCCATCCTTGAATTCTTCACTCATTTAAGCCTCATCAGTGTGGTCTAAGCCCTTTGTCAGTAAGATAAAAATATAATTTTCAATGAGTTAAAAATGATGATTCTCCAAAACACACCACAAATATACCTTAAACGTGTTCAAAATGTCTTTAAGATACTAAATGAAAGAAACAGCAGAATAGTAAACATTGTTGAAAGGATAATTCAAGGAATGAAAATTTATATAGACATTCACTAAAAAAATGCTGAAATAGATTTTCTAATAGATAAAAATTGTTCAACATCCTTCCAAAAAGTGACGTTATTGCCTTTGAGATCATCTTTTCTACTGATGAGAAATCTACAATTGAACATATGACTTTGCAGAGCCTGGATCCTGATTAAGACTAAATAATGTAACAAAAATGCTAACACCCTTAGAGAATTAAGTAATCTTTGGGTGGGAATGTTAAACAATACTTCAGTATTACATGGAAAGTTATACAGTCATCCTCTTGACTTATTTCCAAATTTCAGATCATTTTTCTGAATACTGCTCAAGCCCTCTAAGCACTTTTGATTCTATTCACCGGATCACAACTGAATTTTTCTGGATTCTCACCATGCCGTGTGTAGGATACAGGAAATAAGAAGGTATACAAGAAACATTTTCCCAAACTCATCTAAAAGCTCCCTGACGTGACTGCTACTGCTCCGTTGCTTCTTAATGTATTAAAAGTGGTTATTTGCAGGATTTGTCTGAAAAGATTATAGCCTCCCTCTTTTAGATCTTATGGAGGATACCGTTAATCTCATTGGGATCTCTGACTCCCACTATATCTACCTGCATGTTTCTACCGTGCCTCTTTGCGATAAAAACTTGATTGATTGAGGGAAAGATGAGAAAGAAAACTCATTTAAGTAGTCTCTCCATTTTTCTTTATCCTGAGGCCAAGATGATATAGCTTTCATGTTCCTCTTTGTTTCTGGATAGGATGTTCTCTATGTGAAATCTATGATCGTGTTCACCAAGCTTGGCTATTGGTATATCAGTGTGGGAGATTTAGAAATTATTATCCCTTAATTCTCATTCTCTTCCCAAACTCTGACTTCCAAAAATTTAGTCTCATTAAATAGAACAGAAAACAGCCATGAGTCCTAAATATTTCCTTGTTTGATGTATCCACAGTCTATAAAACTTTAAACCATTAACCATATTTTTTGATGCCTCTATGAAATTCCCAGCTTCTTATTTAGACAAACAAAAAGGATATGTCATACTCTGGTCTCTCTCTAGACTCATCTCTTACCACTTTTTTCATCATATTCTATTTTCTAATCAAAATGAGTTCTTTCATTTCTCTCTATGTGCTTCTGAGTTTAGCATGCCAATCTTTTTGCCTGAAACACTCTTCCCCAGTCCTTGTGGCCAAATCTTAGTGATCTTTCTTGTCTCTGCTTCAGAATGCTCCCGGAATGCCTCTTGTATGACTCTATAGCACTGTGTGCTTTATGCAGTATAGCCATAGTCCATTCTTCTGATTGTCTATTTCTATGTAACAAATCACCTTCACATTGAGGGTCTTAAAAGAACAAAAGTTACATATATGGCTCATGAGTCTGCAATTTGCACAGAGCTTTGTGAAATTGGTTGGATTTGCTGACCTGGGGCTAAAGTATCCACTTCTAAGAAGGCTCAGTTATGTGCCCAGTGAGTTGATCCTGGCTGTTGCCTGGGAGCTGAGCCTGGCTCATTGTCTGGGGGCTTTAGTTCCTCTCTACATGCGTCTTGTCATGAGGCTGCTTGAGCTTCCTCCCATAGTGCAGCTGGATTCTAAGGGGGATATTCCAAGAGAAAGTAAATGGAAGCTTCTTGTTGTTTAATATCTGGACCCAGACACTGGCAAAGCATGACTTCTACCTGAAAAAGGTAGAATTGAATAAATTGATCAGGCAGTCACATAGCTCACCAAGATTCAGGAGGAAGGACATAGACCCCACCTCTTGATGGGAGGAATATGAAGAATTTGTAGTTATCTCTAATCAACCACAACCATATTATATGTCACTTGCCTATTTACTTCTTTTGTATCTTCCACCAGAATATACTGTTTTAGAGCTCTTTGTTTTTTAGATTGGAAAGTTTCTGTTGATCTGTCTTGAAGCTCACTGACTTTTTCCTGGTCCACGTTCAGTCCACTCATGAGCCCATCAGAGGCATTCTGCATTTCTGCTACAGTGATTTTGATTGCTAGCATTTCTTTTTGATTCTTTCTTAGAGTTTTTATCTCTTTTTTTATATTACCCATCTGTTTTTGCATGTTGCCTACTTTTACCGTTAGAACCCTTATTACGTTAATCATAGTTATTTAAAATTCTCTAATAATTCTAACATCTGATGCTTGTTCTGATGCTTGCTGTGTCTCTTAGGTTCTGATCTTGCTAGTCCTGAGCCTTGCTTTGTCTCTTCAGACTATGCTTGTTCCTGCTCTTTAGTGAGCCTTGTAATTTTGTTGTTGTTGAAAGCTAGACATGACGTATCAGGTAATAGAACTGAAGGAAAATAATGCCTTAGGCATGAGGATATATATTCATTTGGCTAGTAGTTGAATTGTATTTCATTTTTTCTGATGTCAGGGTCTTGAAATTTCTGTAGTGCCATTTCTGTTACCTCCCTTGACTTTGGACTTTTCTAAGTCCACCTCTTCAGAGAAAGTCTGTGTCTTTGAGCCCTTTTGCTGTAATCCACTCTCATTTTACTGGAACCCTGTAGGTGTGGTGAGAAGGTATGAGGAGAAGGGACATTCTACAGTCTCCCTATTAAATCTCAGTCTTTTACTGGGCCAAGTTCTTTGGCCAGTGAGTTTCCCAACTGTTCCTTCTTGTATAGAATCATTTCTTGAGTAAAGGCTAGAAGAAACAGGAAGGCTAGAAAGGGCTGGAGTAAGAGGAAGGCCCTTTCCTCACAGCTCTGAGACAAGGCTCTGGTGGTCTCCTTCCCTGAACATTCGGCTGTTGTTATGGCGAATGCTGTGTGTGTTTTGTAAGGATTACCCGTGTCCTCCCCAAGGCAGAGGTCAAAGAGCTCTTTCCTGGATCTTCACCTTGAGGATCTGTTAGCGATTCCTGGAGGTGAAGGACATGAAACTGTGCCTCCCTCAAGACTGCAGTGTCCAGGAGTTTCTCTCTCACACGAGCCCAACCTAACACCCAGCAACGCATCAAAATTATGGTAAAAGTGTTCCTGCGAGTTATGGCCACCGTGGCTTCTGCTCCAGGAAGGCAGACCTTTGCTGTGATTCTCTGGACTCATTTGTCCCTTCAGATTTTGAGATGCTGGTTTGCCCTGCAAACCCAGTTCTCTGAGGCATCCAAGAAAAATCATTGCCTTTTCTTTTTGTAACGATGGAAGTGCCGATGTCTCAGCTCTTTACATATCAGAACTGAAACCAGGAGTCAGCTCAAAATGTCATTTTGAAAATTAAAAATAACACTTTATTTGTTTTTAGTAATACACATGTCTCAAATAACGCCGGAAGAACAATTGAAGAATATACATTAACTGCACTATGGTGCACACAATTGGGGTGAGGAAAACAGATTTGAACTACTTAGTAGGAAGAGGAACAATAATAAAATATGTTAAACTTTTTTTCAACTGTGGGTTTTAAATAGAAAAATTATTATTAGCTTACCAGGATACCTTCGGGTTTGTTGCTACACAAATTTCAATGAAGTTGTTAAAGACTTGGCATCTTTAGTTCTCTCTTCTCTGCCATACATAGTTCTGGCTTCATACAAAGGCTGGTTTGATCACTTTATTTACATACAATTTTGCCATTATCAGTCAACACAACACATTTTCTTGGAAACATCAGAAAACTTCCCATTGGTTTTATTGGCCAGCTTTGGATCCTGTGGAAATACGTGATATTAAGTGATGCAGGAAGGAAAAAGAAATTTTGCATCGACTATTCATCATAATTAACCTCAATAATTCCCTTAGCATGTACCAAACAAAATAAATGCATACATAAAAACCCAGGGAATTTATGTATCATGTGCTTACCTGCATGCTCCCCTATAAAGTCAAAGTCAGCCTGTCAAGTCTGAGCTCATCATCTGATTCATTAACATGGCCCCATGACCAGTATCTATTTCTGGCACTAGTATTACCTATTTTACAATCTTTCATATTATAGAGTTGGGTCATTCTCTACTGTTTCCACTTTTTCTCATCTCCTATACCCAAAATATATATATTTTTAATGTTTCTCTCAGAGTTTTTTCCTGCTTTCCCCTTCTCATTGTCTTCACTCCCGATCACGTCTGCTTTATCTCAGTCACAGACAACCATCACAATCTTCTAGTAGGTCTTGCTTTAAATACATTTTATCCTGTAATTTCCTCTCACCCTATCATTTCCTCTTTAATTTATCATTCCCTTCTCAAGAGCCTAAAACAACTTCTGATTGTCCCAGTAACTGGCACGAGGTCCTTTCCTAGCTTTCAAACTAACTTTCCACCTTTTTCAACATGCTGGAGTTCCATTCACGTGACTCCTCCCACTGCACCTGAAGACAACTTGCTCATTTCTACATTCTGTTCTAGGGTCTTCTTGAATGCTTCATCCTCAGAGCTGGAATAGTCGTGTTTTCCCTTTCAACAAAAGCCTAGTTGTGTTGCAAGAAAAATCTAAATCTTACCTGTTGATAAAGATATTTTTGATAGTTGGTTTTCCTTGTCTGCATTCCTATATTCTCTTTGTTTAAATTTGATTGTACTTACTTATTGTCAGAGTGAAGGACTGAGGGGGAGGGGACCAATTTTTACGGATTGCAGTGCTAGAATTTACATGTTATCTTAGTTTGTCTTAAAAATAGCCTTATGTAATACTATGATTATTTTTTATATGAACAAACTATAGCAAGTAAATAGCAGAGCCAGGATTCAAATCACAGTCTGTCAGGTTCTAAGATTTTTCCCTTTCCTCAGAAAAAGTCACCTCTCAGCCTATCTTTCTCTCAATGAAACATGGTTTCACTCTTAAGTGGTCTCAGATCGTTTCTTTGTGTTTTATTTCCTCAATTAGGCTGAGAGGAAGGGCAGGAAGAGCAGCCTTGTGCATATGTGATCAACCTTCACCCCTCTATCTGACAACTAGTTACTCAAAAGTCTGCCTCTTCTTGATGGTGATTCCCTTCAGATGATGAACCATAAATGACTATTTTTGTTGTGTGAATGTGTGGATGTAGTAATCAAATAATTAATTAAAGGATATATTCTTAGCAAAGCAGGTGGCTTTAGAAATGTGATATTGACCCCATATTAGTCAATACATATCAGTTGATAATGAGTTGGTAAACAAAAAGGTACAAGTAAAATTAGATCATCTAAGCTAGATGTATTTTTTTTAGACTTCAAAGAGGGGCAGTAACATTTTGAGACAAAATTCCCATTTTTAATGTGTCTGTGCATTTATTTCATTCACTTTTCTAACTCCTTTTGAATTTTGCTCTGGGAGAATATCTGCCTGCTGAACAAAAAATAAATCATTTGATATATCTGATGTCTTAAAGCTGTACTGAATTTATCAGCAGCTCCCTTAAGAATAGGAGCTGATCTTTCTCTTTATCACTGCCTACACATAAAGTAACAGGTGTGAGTACTCAGTGCTTTTAAGCCAGGTCTCACAAAGGTAGCCCTGAGCTCATCAGCTGATAAAGGTGTAACATAATATTTCTCACCCAAACATCTAGAAATAAAACCTTATGTCTCCCTGATTTTGTTTTCAGAGAAAGTGGCAGCCTAAAATTATGGTAAACTCCTCTCAGCCTTGGGATTTTGTTTTTAAATTCTATATTTAATGAATGGCTAAGGTGAGTTTTAGAGGATGTTTCTCTGTATGAGTCAAATCTGTCAGGGAAATATGGTGTTGCAAAATTTTAAGACTATACAGAAAAAGATTAATTCTCTAAAATGAATGTACTTTCATTACTAACAGTAATGTAATAAAACAAGGTTTATTGCAATATCATTGATATAATTGCATACCAAGGAAAATTAAAAACTAATTTACAAAATGTTTTGTTTTTATTAACATAAAGAAGATCTCAAGTTGTTCTTGACTTTAAGTACCACTTATGAAGCTGAGTGATAAAATAGTGAAATTATAAATGTATATGATCCTATTACGTCTTCTTGAGGCTTAAAGTGACTGCCAACCAGCTGTAATTTTGAAAGGAAGAGACAAACTACTACACAATAAAAACAAAAACATGGACTTTGCTTCATGTTGGAGGACGTATCTAAGCTGCCCTTTGTGGAGACGGAATTAAGGAAACAAAACGTACTGTGCGTATAATATCTAAAGGCCAAAATAAATTTTATCATGTACCCTAGAGATACAAAACTATGTGTTTTCAGTCTTATAAAGTCAACTTTCTTTTGGATTTGGGTAACTTGCAAAATGAGAAAATATTCTTGAATCCTTAATGTTGCTTGTTGACATTTAAAGAGTTGATATTAGTGAAGATGATAAGGTATATGTATATGTTAAGTGGAGAATGTGACTCCAGGTAGCATCTTAGCATCTTATCAGTATTAGAAAATAAAAAGTAAAAATTAACCTGTGTGAGACTTCTGGCATTCCACTCTTTCCAAGGAAAGAGCATTGTTCTGACCTAATAAGGAAAATAGCAAATATTCTACAAAAGTAGATCTTTTCCTGAACCCATTACAGGGCAAGAAACTGGAATTTTGACCAAAAAGTTTTCAAGTAAATGTGACAATATTTGTCAAACTGGGAAGTAGGAACATGAATATCTGTTCAAATATTTGCTGTTCTTTTTTGTATGTTTAAACTATTTTGTGAATAGAATAAAAGTCCTGGGGAGAGAGAACACTAGACCCAGAGTTGGGAGGTTTGGTCTAGAGTCTGCTATGGGGTGACCTTTGGCATCCTACTTCATTTGTACCAACTTTAAAGCATTTCTCTGTGTTTTTAGGCAAGTTTCCCATGCTTTCTCTAACTATTCCCATTGTTTTAAGACACCTTTATCAGAAGTAATATTACCCTGGAATTTAGTTTTTACCTTCTTTTTGTACATGTCAATAGAATCCTAATTGATGCTTGCATCTGGGTGCAATATATTCCAATTTGAGTAATTCTTGAATAAAAGGGTTTGGATTTTGTAACATTGTGTTGTATTTGTAGCTTATTTAGAAAAACGGACAGCTATCTATCTTTGTTCAAGTCACATTGACTGCATACCATATGACAAGGATATCACAGTCAGTATTTAACCTGGTAAGATCAACCACATATGGATATACATTTTAGCTTATTCTTGTGATGACTCCTTACTGATTTTCACAAAACACTGTACATTTAAAATGTCCCATTGCGTGCAATTTTTAAAAGGATGCAAAGGAAAAAGGGAATGTGAGTAAAAGTATTGAGCACTTCCTCATGAGGAGCAAGAAAATAGCAATCTGATTAGAAACTATGATGTGGTAACAGCTGCTGGGTAATCTGACTGCCTTAGACTACTTTGAAAGCTCTCGTGAACATTCCTATAATTGAGACACTAGTTTTAGCAACCTAAATATTTCTTAAAGTGTGCAGGCAGTTTTCATCAATAGGCAAAAATTTCAACAATCCTATTTTCCTAAATTCTGGGCTTGCTTCGTACAAATGGCATTTCTTCAAAACTTGTTTCCTTCTAATAGCTACAAAATATTTGTAGCATTTCAAAGTTCATTCTCTATTTGTTCAAAGGCATTAACCAAAAAGAAGGGAAGTGAAACAAGTGCAGACCCTAAAGGCTGTTTTTATGTCTGTGGCCAACATTTGGAACGCTACTGAAAATCGCAATTCTAACAAACAGAGTTTTTTAAGAATAATTCTGCACACCACTGGGACAATTGCTGCTTTTATATAGGGTAAATGGGTAGTAACTCTAGTTATTTGGGAGTTTTCATATTAGAAAATAGGACAGAGGCTGAAATTATTCCAAAAGGTAAATTCTACAAAAAGTTGATAAAACCCTGTACTTTTTCGTGTTCTTCCAGCCAGTCAGCTATTTCCTGAAGAAAGAATATTCTATAAAAGCTTGGTCAAATGTTCAGTCAGTTCCCAGTTGTTTCATATTTCAAATATTGCCAAATTGGTGGACTGTTGAGAACTCTGAAAAATCACCTTTGCCCCCACCAACAGTTTGACTTTTTAGCCATTATTTTCCTCAGAGATTTTATATGCAATTGGGTTCGTTTGTTTCTATGTGTAAAATATATTGTAATAGGAAAGATTTCTAAAACAAAACCCAAAAAGCACAAATTATAAAAAAAATCCTTGAAAAAAATCAGAATTTTTGGTATAATAATAAAGCCACGTAGAAGGAGAACACACTTGCAATACGTGTAAGTGGCAGGTCATTCATCTGTTTTAGAATTTCATGCCAAGCCTCACCCCTCCCTTTCCAGCATTTTCATAGACGGCTTTGTCTGGCACCTCAGCCCACCCACTGCAGCATCTCCGTGGTAAAGCCTGGTCTGAAACCAGCAATTCACAGCCCCTTTCCCGTGCTTATATTAAGGCATCACATTCTCACGCCCATAACTGGCTTAGCCCCTTCCTGGCTTCAAAGATGCATTTGGTCCTTGCAACCCATGACTGTCGATCATTGGGAACAGCTTTTAGACCCACCCAAGCTCCCAGGTGGCAGCATGGAGCCTGGTTCCAGCCCCCTGCTTTGAGAGGGGTGTGTCAGTGTCTGGTCTGTGTGTGTGGATCAGTCAGGTCAATTTTAATTCCCATTACCTCTACAGAAGTTGAACTCCACGGTGAGATTAGACTCCACAGTGTTCAACTTTTGATGGAGATACTTATCTAGTTGTTGAGTGTGGTTATGTCACTTACTTTTTAACTTTCACTTTTTAATATTTTACCTGTCATTTCTATACGTCTTCACTATAACTTTCTCAAAGCATGAATTTACCACTTACGTCGTCTTTACTAAAAGTTCAGCCCTCAGCTTTTTCCCAAACCATTTCGCGCCTTACAAAAAAATCATGTCACTACTATTTAAAACATAAAAGATTTTAGTAAAGAGACTAACGCTTAATTACAATATTCATTTAATCTAATATTGAAATAGAAAATTTCGATAGTTTTATGCCCCTTCATTGCCTTCCTTTTTTGAATATGCAATAATGGTGCTCAGCAAGAGCTGGTATTTAACGCAAATGATTATACCGGATGTTATGATTCTACTGCTGTTTAAAGTAAATGAGTCTTTGCAATTTCGGTGACAGTTGTGTTAATGGAATGCCTGGGGGCCAGAATCCCGTTTGATATTTCTAGCAGGAGGCTCTATAAGAAATTTAACATAAAATAATGGAGTAGTTTCAAAAACAAAACAGGTTTAAGAAACAAAAAGATGGGGGCTTATTGAATCAGCCTTTTCTCCCGTTATACTGTACCAGTAATTATCATAATTGTATATTTGACTTTGTAGCATTTACAGGAAAAATATTTTAAAATATGCTCATATTCATCGCTATTTGGAATCAATGTCATCTTTCGATAGTCCTACTACTAATTTCTGCAGGTGCATTGGAAAGTTTAGTTTCTACCAGTAGAGGATGTGACATTAAGCTCCCTATACATAGTGTCATAGGCAACATAACACACTGGGGAAAACTCAGCGTCCAAATCCTGCCTCTGTCAACGAGCAGCAAATAATGAGTCTCCCAAGAACTGTGAGAGGAGCATGTGTGAGAGAGGAATGTAAAGCACTAGAAATGCATCTTGCACATTGTAGCTGCTTTACGGATAATAGCCATGATCTTTATGGGGATTAATCTTTTTTATCTCTAAATCCACGCATGATCTATTGCACTCCCTTACATGTTATAGTTGCTGACTAGATTTTATCTCGTTATTTAGCTGTTTGCTAACAGACTTTACAACCTTAGAAATTTTCATTTTTTCATTCTCAAGAGTATTTCAAATGCACACTGATGTAAGCCACATTAATCATTAAAGTGATATAATACAAAGGACACAAGTTGTGTTGGCAGAGTCTCTCTTTAAAGATGATGATCTGGCTGTGACAGGAGGTGTATAAGCAACGATGGTTACAACATCCGAAGTGCGAGCTGCAAACCTCTCTTTTGCGTTGTATGCATAGGAAACTTCTGGTGGTGTTGATTCTGAAACAAATTGAGGGATTTCTTTGTTGGTTTGCTTGTTTCTAAGACTCAATATTAGCTGAGATGAGTCTTTTTTTTTTTTTGCAAGGAAGTACTGCCCCTGAGTTAACATCTGTTACCAATCTTCCCCTTTTTTCTCCCCACAGCCATAGTGCATGGTTGTGTATCCTAGTTGTAAGCCCTTCCAGTTCTTCTCTGTGAGCTGCCACCACAGCACGGCTACTGACAGATGGGGGGTGTGGGTCCGTGCCCAGGAAGCGAACTCTGGCTGCTTTAGTGGATGGTGCCAAACCTTAACCAGTAGGCTCTTTTTTGTTCTAAGTAGTAAAATAAGATGAATGTGTCTATTCAGTTCACTCTTTAAGGAAATCATTCAGCTTCAGAACAGGACACAGAGGAACAGTGTGAATGCAGAAATGTCCAATCTCTCTGCAGAAGAAAATGGTTTCTGTTTAACATAAATAGATGAAAGAGCCCAAGAACAGTGGAATCAGTGTCTCTACTTTGCTCTTGCTTATTTACTTCACTTGAAATTTCAACATTTTAAAAGGACGTTAACTGAGATCTTTTATTTTCCTGTGTTCCTTATTATCCTTTGTGTAGCTATTCTCAGTGACAACTCATTACTTCTTAAAATCAGCTTGATTCCTTGGGAGTTAACTTACTCCCATCTCTGGGGGACTGATTTTCCAGAGAGTACACAGTCATGGTGATTTTAAAGATCAGCCTTCCAAATACCCACTGACTGTGTGCATTCCTTCCTGAAACCATTCCCTCCAAAAATGCACCTGCAGTCTGTTTACTTTGAACGCCTCCGTTCTTCATCGCCTTCCTTTACCTCACTTTACCAAAGCAGTGTATGTCTCCCCCGCCGAAACCTGAGGATAGCCTACTCTTCTGTTCAGTATGTACAGTTCAGTGGCACCAACCAAAGGCACAGACAGAGAATGTGTCATTGCTGAGAGAGTACAACAGAGACTCCAAAAGGACAGCTTCATCCTGAAACAATAATATCCATCTGAGGCTAGTCTCTAATCCATCCATTTATCTGTCTGTATTTCTATTGATGTATCTCAGTGCATCTGTTAGAATTAGACTTCAGAAGGGAGATATTTATCATGGTGACTCATAAGCATGCTTATTTGAATAAAAAATAGTAAGTAAGCCTGATTTTCCTGAATATTCTGACAATAATAAATAACCTTGCCTATTGGCAATGTGGTTGCCTTTTCTTTGAATAGAATGAGTTAAATCCAGTTACAAGGTCCTAAGGAATATATATTAAAATGTACATACATATATATTTGCATATAGTTTATCACTTATATGTTGATATATATTTATTTCAATCCTTTTAAGGTGCTATATATTAGAAAAATATATTTATTCCTTCACTTATTTATAGTCATTTAAGCTGCTTCTTTTTTTCTTTTTTCTGAGACTATAAAAAAGACACAGTAAGCATGCTGCATATATCTCCTGTGCACAAATTGAACACAGGGCGCACACTCAGAATTGTGCTTCCTCATAGTGTTTGCACTTTTCCGACTTTACGCTGGTTACTTCAACATGGTACCCAAGCGTTGTTATTATTAACTTATACTGCCATTCCTGTAGGATTTCAGAGTTTCCATTTATCCTCATCCTGTCCAACAATTGTTATCAGCATGGTGTTCGTTTTTTCCCATGTGATGTTCAGTAATGCTGGTGGTCTCTTAGCTCCAAATCCGCCTCGTGATGCTGTGGCTGAGACTGCATTTCTGCTTTGTTTGATGGAGCTCTGCTAGGCCATGCTAATGGAAGACGCCAGAAGTGAATGCAAGGATGGAGGAGACAGGGATCTTGCTCCTTGAGTGCTGCTGGTTTCCATCAGCATCAGGAAACTGTTTGCCCTGGTGGCAGCAGTTGGTTCCCATTTAATGTTTGTATCACAGCCCCCAAACCCGCCACATCCCACTCCCTCAGTAATAACAGTGCAACAGGGGGCCTAGTCCCGGCTGCACGGAGCTCCCCTCTGAGTTCCTGAGGTCCAGCCTCAGCCAGCTCCTCCCCAGGAGCACAGAGACCCGCTCTGAGGTCCAGCACCAGACAGGAGGCGAGCCCTCCTCAGAGATTATCCCCAGTTGTCTGAAGCTGCCTGCTTCAAATATCCAGGTTCTAATACCCAAAGTGTGCTGTCTGTTTCTCCAGCCCTGGCATAGCAACCGCTTCCAGAAGTCGCTACCTCTATGAAAACCCAATGTTTCCTTCTTGCCTTTACGTCCTCCAACTCTTTTAAACTGTCTCTGTTAGAAATAACCAATGCATTTTTCTGGATTTATGACTGGACTGACTGATAGAAATGATGTATTAAAAAGTACACTAATTTGGTTTTTAATTGTACCTGTTAAATAATGTGGTTGAAGAGCTTTTCATATGAGAATTGCCTAATCTAGTTTCCTTTTCTATGAATCTCTTGACTATTGATTTGTTGATCATCTTTATTTGTTGGATTCTTTATATCGTGTGAATCCTAATTCTTTTTCTTTTAGAAGTGCTTCAACTGCTGCTTGTGTTTTGAGCATTGTGGAAGGGGGAATTCTCTGTTTTACTTTTGATGTATTCAAATTATTTCTTTCCTTTACAATTTCTGCTTCTTCTTACGTCTTTCAATCTCCTTCCTGAAAATAAACGGTTCCAGTGAGACGGCAGACCAAGACAATGTGAAAATTCTGGTAGTATAAACATACGGGTGCTGAATAATATATAACAAAAATTACTTTAATGCCTAGCTGAGTCCACAAGAAAGGAAGAAAAACCTCCAAGAGGCAGAAACATAAAAGGAACAGAAGGCAGAGAGCTAAGCGTATGAGTTGAAGCTTTGTCCTAAATTAGGCTGTGGTGGTTGAGCCCGAAGAGATTGTTTTTATATTTCCTTTACAAAACTTTATAAAATATTTAAATATGCTAGAAGTAGAAAGAAGAACAAAATTAATCCATATGTTTCTCTCCTATAGATGAAGAATTATTAAGTTTTTGCCATCTTTATTTAATCTTTTCTCTTTTTCTTTCATAGCAAGCCCCAAGACATAATATCACTTCACCCCTCATTTCTTCAGTAATACATCTCCAAAAACCAGGGCAAACTTCTTGGCAGCAAGAGCAGAGGAAACACAATGGAACAATACTTTGCAATTCCTGAGAGAATGTAATTATCAGTCTAGAATTTTATGATCAGATTAGCAACTATTCAAGAAAGAGAGAAAAATAAAGACATTTCTCAGACAGATTTAACACTAAACTACTAACAGATCCTCACTAAAAGAAGCCCTATTAAATAACATGCTTTGGGAAGGAAATAGAGAGGATTCTTGTTATTGGTGGTAGTTATATCCTATAAAGTTAGCAGGATCTCTGAATTGGTGAACACTGAGCTCTTGCTCCAGAGGGAAAGGCAGACTTAGGTTCCCATGAGCCTCTGGGCACATTGTTTTCATGAATCAAAGCACGTATCTATTATGAGGGTTTGTTAGTCAACGTCCTTGTAAAACAAGCACGTCATTAGCGTTGGAAACCTACTCTTCCACAGAACCCTTTTCTATAGAACGTTTTGCAAGTATTTTTAAAATTCTTCTGCAGCCTCTTGATCTGTAGAACCTGACTTGACTTGCCTGCAAGCTTAACATTTTTTATGCTTTACCACCTTTTGAAACAAGAAAGGTTTAACGTTTTTTGACCCTGTGTAACGTGACTATAAGCTTCTTTGTCTGTTTGAGCCTCATAGCAGTGCTGTGTGCATTGTGCTTTTTCTACCAGTTATCATCTCATGAAACCACACATTGAGTTGCTTTTGCATCTTTTCAGGAGCTTTATCATGCACCATAGAGGTTACTCCAGTGGCCTCACATACAGGCATCATAGAGGTTACACCAGCACTTTCCACAGTGGCCTCGCATGCAGATGGGCAAACGCCCTCTTCTTTTTTCTGGATGGACAGTATTGCTGATTCATTAACATGGAACTCACAGCCAACAGCATGATAACTCACTCCTGGAGGAAGCTCACCTAACACAAGTTTTTTACCCATAAGCACATCACAACCTTCTGATGCTTAGGAACACCATATAGCACATCAGCACTACTCTTAGGGGCTGTTTCAGAGAGTGAAATCACCAAAATAATTGTAAGAAAAGGCAAAAAGTAGACCACAAAAAGGACAGTATGAGAGCAGAACCCAAAGGCAGACGTTGCCTTGTTCAGCTTCAGCTGGGGGCGTGTGTGCTGAGTGACTCAATATTCTTTTACACTCTGTGTAAGTCCGTGAATGGATGGGAAAATGCTGTGGGTATTAATTTTGGTATTACAACTAAATTTTAAAAAGTGATCAAGTTGTCAGAAGGAAGAAGGGAGATACAAAATAATGGTAACAGAAATGTCTTGGGTAAGTCTACCAAAGCATTGCCTGTATTAAACCCTAGCAATTGGGGGTAGTTTTATATTAAAAAGAAAAACAATTGTAATTAAAATACTGCACAATAGCATATACATGTAATGGGGAAATCAAAATTAATATTTAATATGTATGCCAGTAGGGTAGTGACATTTAAATCAAATAAAAATGTTGAAATATTAATTGTAATTACTAAAAGATACAGAAGACAAAAAGCATAGTAAAAAGAATTCATAAATAAAAGGAAAAATAAATGTAAACATAAATATGTCAAAAATACAAATCTAATATCATATGATAAAAGACAGTTGTAAAAATCTACCTATGTGGTATTTATAAATATAATAACATTTGTTTCTCACAGTTCTGGAGACTGGAGTCTGAGGTCAGGGTGCCAGCATGGCAAAGTGAGAGCCATCTTCTGGATGTCGACTTCTCATTGGATCCACACATGGCAGAAGGGGCTCGGGAGTTCTGTGGGATTTCTTTTATGAGAGCACAAATCCCATTCATGAAGGCTCCAACATCATGATTTAAGTGCCTCCCAAAGTCCCACACCCTAACATCATCATATTAGGATTAGGATGGATTTCAAAATGTGGAGTGAAGGGGGGGACACAAACATTCATAAGATAGTAGTAGTTCTATTTTTAATTTTCTGAGGAGCCTCCATACCGTCTCCCATAACGCCTGTACCAATTCACGTTCCCACCAACCGTGTACAAGGATTCCCTTTTCTCCACATCCTTGCCAACATTTGTCATCTGTTGCCTTTTTGATAAGTCATCATAATTGTGTGTCAGATGATATCTCATTGTGGTTTTGATTTGCATTTCCCTGATGATTAATGATGTTGAGCACCTTTTCGTGTACCTGTTGACCATTTGTGCGTCTTCTTTAGAAAAATGTCTATTTAGGTTCTCTGACAATTTTTTAATCAGATTATTTTTTTCTTGCTATTGTGTTGTATGAGTTGCTTATATATTTTGGGTAATAAACCCTTATCAGATACGTGGTTTGAAAATATTTTCTCCCACTACATAGGTGGCCTTTACACTCTGTTGATTGTTTCCTTTGCTGTGCAGAAGTTTCTTAGTTTTATGTAGTCCCACTTGTCTATTTTTGCTTTTGTTGCCCCTCTTTTGGGTTTCATATTCAGAATATCACTGTGAAACCAACATCAATGAGTTTTTTTTCCTCTATGTTTTCCTCTAGTGGCTTTATGGTTTCAGGTCTTACATGTAAGCCTTTAATCCATTTTGAGTTAATTTTTGTGAATGGTGTCAAGACAGGGGTCCAGGTTCACTGTTTTGCATGTGGATATCTAATTTTCCCAACACCACTTATTGAAGAGACTATCCTTTCTCCAGTGTGTGTTCTTTACACTCTTTTTTTCCCCCGTCTCTTTTTTTTTTCCACTGCAGTAACATTGGTTTATAAACTTGTATAAATTTCAGGTATACATCATTATATTTCGATTTCTGCATAGATTACATCATGCTCACCACCCAAAGATCAATTACCATCCATCACCACACACAATGTGCCTAACCACCCCTTTCACCTTCCTCTCCCTGCCCTCCCTTGTAACCACCAATCCAATTTCTGTTTCTATGTGTTTGTTTGTTGATTTTGCCTTCTATTTATGAGTGAGATCATATGGTATTTGACTTTCTCCCTCAGACTTATTTCACTCAGCATAATACCCTCAAGGTCCATCCATGTTGTTCCAAATGGCCAGATTTCATCCTTCTTTATGGCTCAGTAATATTCCATTGTGTGTATATTCCACGTCATTTTATACATTCGTCCCTTGATGGGCATCTACGTTGCTTCCAAGTTTTGGCTATTGTGAATAATGCTGTGATGAACATAAGGACATGTGTATCTTTATGCATTCATGGTTTCACATTCTTTGGATAAATACCCAGCAGTGGAATAGCTGGATCAAACAGTAGTTCTATTCTTAATTTTTTGAGGAATTTCCATAGTGATGGCACCAGTTTGTGCTCCCACCCGGCATATACAAGGATCCCCTTCTCTCCACATCCTCTCCAACACATAGACACAAAGCTGATAGCTTTATGGAGTTTCCTTTGTGTGTAACTTGTTGCCTTTCTCTTGCAGCTTTTAGGATTCTCTCTTTAATTCTTGACATTTTAATTATAATGTGTCTTGTTGTGGGCCTCTTTGGGTTTATCTTGTTTGGTGTTCTCTGTGCTTTCTGTCCCTGGATGTCTGTTTCCTTCCTTAGGTTAAGAAATAGGTTTCACCTGTTACTTCTTCAGACAAATTTTCTGCCCCTTTCTCTCTCTCTTCTCCTTCTGGGACACCTATAATATGAATGTTAGTGCACTTGTTACCCCAGAGGTTCCTTAGACTGTTCTTGTTCTTTTTAATTATTTTCTCTTTTATCTCTTCAGCTTGAGTGACTTCCTCTTGTCTTTTTCCCAGGTAGCTGATCTGTTATTCTGTATCATCTGCTCTGCTATTGAGTACCTCTAGTGAATTCTTCATTTCCAGTATTGTATTATTCATTTGTGATTTTTTTTTTATGTTTTCCAATTCTTTGTTGAACTTCTTGCTGGGTTCATCCATTCTTCTCCCAAGATCAGTGAGCATCTTTATGATTGTTAGTTGGTACTTTTTGTCAGGTAGCTTGTTTATCTCTCTTTTGTTTAGTTCTTTTTCTGATGTTTTGTCCTGTTCCCTTACATGGAACGTTTTCCTTTGTCTCCTCTTTTTGCCTCTTTCTCTTTGCTTATACCTATGTATTAGGTGGGTCAGCTACATCTCCCCATCTTGGAGAGGTGGTCTTAGGTAAGAGATGCCTTATGAGGCCCAGCAGTGTGCTTCCCTCTCATCACCAGTCCAAACATCCTAGGAGCGACCCCTTTGTGGGCTACATGTGTCCTTCTCTTGTGGTAGAGTTGCTCTTGCTGTAGGTGCTTGGAGAGGTAGGCTGTCCCCTGGCCAGCTGGTTGTAATGCTCAACTTTATGTGGCAGCTATGGACCCTTCACTCACTGTATTGGGTGTGGGGAGCCCAAGCACAGTTGGCTGCAAGGTCTAATAGCACATTCCTATTGCAGTTTTCCTATTAAGTGGGTAGGGCCCCAGTGTGGCTGGTTGCCAGGTTCAGGGGCTTACAATTGCTGAAGGCCTCTGGCCTGCAAGGCTATTGTCAACTCTTTCAGGATTGAAACTGAGTGGGGCCAGCCCCAGGCATGGCAGCACCCAGTTGTTTCAGGCTTTGTAAGGTGGGGCTGATCCCCTATGCTACAGCTGACAAGCCCCACCATCTGCAGGGCCACACACCCTGTCAACACAGTCCTGCCCTGTGCATACTCCCAACCCACTGAAGTGAACCTAGTCACCCCACAGCAGAGACCCCACAATCCACAAATGAAGGCTCACCCCTCATGCATGCCCTGCCCTGCAGAGGTGGGCCCCGTCACCCAGTTGCAAGGTCCCAGGCACTCTGCCTATGCAGGCACAAGTTGCCAAAGGGCTTACTGGTGGGTGGGGCCAGTGCCTATGGTGGGCTGCCTGCCCTGGCTGAGGTGGATTAAATCAGTGGTCTAGTGAGTGGGGCAGACCCTGGGCTAACAGGCCAGGGAAAGAACTCCAATGTCATCTTCCAGCATCATTGTTGGCACACCTGTACTCGGTCATAGTAATGGCTGCCACCAACGTCTCCATCCTTGGGGTGTTCTCACCTCTCACCAAGATGCACCCAGAGCCTATCAGTGGGTCTCTTTTCACCAAAGGACTATGCACCTTTCTTTCTGGTGATTTTAGGTTGCTTTCAAAGCAGTGCATTTGTGTGTGGGCCCTTTAAGAACAGGCTTTTTCCCCCTTATGACCAATAGCTTTTATGGGGGTGTTCCCCTTGTTGTTAGTAGCCAGCAAAGCCAGATATTATGAGATTCGTTTTGGTTGTGCTGAGTCCAAAGGATGCTCGTAGCAGTAACGCTCCCCTGCTCATGTACCCCGCTCCTCCAGGGAAGGCTCTGTACCTTAGGATTGCTTCCAGCTGGCTGTGAGGCACCATGGCTGGAAGGCAGCTATTGTTCTTTCCAGAAAGGAACTTCTGCCTCTTCTGCTTCAGTCGGCACTGTCCCTTCTTGTGGGGGTTCTTTTCATCCAGTTTTCAATTCCTTCTCAGGGGTCATTGTTCCAAGAGTAGTTGTGAATTCATTGTGTCCATGGGAGGAGGTGAGTTCAGAGTCTGCCTAGGCTACCATCTTGACACTTGTTCTTGACACTCTTGTCAAAGAATGGTTCACCACATATGCATGGCTTTATTCTGGGCTCTCTGTTCTGTTTTATTGATCTACATGTTTCTTTTCATGCCAGTACCATACTGTTATGATTGATTACTAGAGTTATGTAGCACAATTTGAAATCAGAGAGCATCATACCTCCAGCTTTGTTCTTCTTTCTCAAGATTGCTTTGGATATTTATTTAGGGTCTTTTTATTGAGGAAACATTGGTTTAAAACATTATATAAATTTCAAGTGTACATCATTAGATTTCAGTTTCTGTATACACAACATTGTATTCACCACTGAAAGTCTAGTTTCTATTCATCACTGTACAAATGTCCTCCTCTGCCCCTTTTGCTCTCACCCCCTCCTTCCCCTCTGGTAACCACCAGTCTGCTCTCCATATCTATGTGTTTGTTTGTTGCTGTTGTTTTTTTTCTATCTTTCACACATGAGCAAAACCATATGGTATTTGATTTTCTCCTTCTGAACTATTTCACTTAACATGATATCCTGAAGACCCTTCCATGTTGTGCAAATGGCAAAGTTTCATCTTTTTTATGTCTAAGTAGTATTCCATTGCATATATACATATATACTACATCTTCTTTATCTAGTCATCTGTTGATGGGAACTTAGGTTGTTTCCATGTTTTGGCTATCATAAATAATGCTGCAGTAAAAACATATGTGTGTGGATATCTTTTCAAATTAGTGTTTTAATGTTCTTTGGGTAATACCCAGAAGTAATACCTGAATCATATGGTAGTTCTATTTTTAATTTTTTGAAGAATTCCATAGTGTTTTCCATAGTGACTCCATCATATGTTCTTGGCTCCTTTGTCAAAAATTAACTCCATATATGTTTGAGTTTATTTCTGGGCTCTCAATTCTGTTCCATTGATAGACGTATCTGTATTTCTGCCAGTACCATGCTGTTTTGATTACTATAGGTTTGAAGTAAATTTTAAAATCAGGGAATGTGATACCTCCAGCTTTGTTCTTTTTTCTCAGGATTACATTGTCTATTTGAAGCCATTTGTTGCTACATTTAAATTTTAGGATTCTTTGTTTTATTTATGTGAAAAATGTTGTTGGGATTTTGATAGGGATTGCATTGAATCTGTCAGTTGCTTTGGGTAGTATGGACATTTTAACAATATTACTTCTTCCAGTCCATGAGCACAGTTATATTTTGATTTATTTGTGTCATCGTCAATTTCTTTCCTCAATGTCTTTTAGTTTTCAGTACACAGATCTTTTATCTACTTGGTTAAATTTATCCCTAGGTATTTTAATTTCTCTGTTAGTTCATTATTTGTATACAGGAATGCAATCAATTGCTGTACATTAATTGTGTATCCTGAAACTTTATTGAATTCATTTCTTAGTTCTACTAGTTTTTTTTATTTTGGTGGAGTCTTAAGGGTTTTCTATATGTAGTACTATGTCATCAGCAAATGATGACAGTTTTAATCCTTCCTTTACAATTTTTATGCCTTTTCTTTTTCTTTCCTCATTCCTCTTCCTAGGACTTCTAATACTATGTTGATAAAAATGGCAAGAGTGGACATCCCTGTCTTGTTCCCAATCTTATAGGAAAAGCTTTCTGCTTTTCACCATTGAGTATTATTTTAGGTGTGGACTTGTCACGTAAGGCCTATATTATGTTGAGGTATATTCCTTCCATACCCACTTTGTTGATAGTTTTTATCATAAATGGATTTTGAATTTTGTCAAATGCTTTTTCTGCATATATTGAGATGATCATATGATTTTTAAGCCTTGTTTCACAATGTGGTTTATGACATTGATTGATCTGTGGATGCTGAACTATCCCTGCATCTCTGGAACAAATCCCACTTGATCGTGGTGTATAATCCTTTTAATTTATTGTTGGAATTGGTTTGCTAATATTTTGTTGAGAATTTTTGCATCTATATTCCTCAGGGCTACTGACACGTAACTTTCATATTTTCAGGTATCTTTGTCTGGTTTTGGTATCAGGGTAATGCCAGCCTTGTAAAATGAATTTAGAAGTGTTCCTCCTTCTTCAATTTTTTTTGGACTAAATTGAGGGTAGGTATTAACTGTTCTTTAAATGTTTTGTAGAATTCACCTGTGAAGCCATCTGGTACTAGACTTTGAGAGTTTTTAAATTACTGATTAAATTTTATTACTTGCAATTGATCTATTCGGATATTCTATTTCTTCATGAGTCAGTTTTCAAAGGTTTTGTGTCCTAGGAACTTACCCATTGTTGGTGTATAATTGCTTGTAATAGTCTCTTACAATCCTTTGTATTTTTCTGGTGTCCATTGTAATTTCTCCTTTTTCATGTCTGTGTTTATTTACTTGAGCTCTCTTTTTTTCTTCATGAGTCTGACTAAAGTTTATTGATTCTGCTTGTTTTCAAAGAATCAGCTTTTATTTTCATTGATATTTCTATTTTTTTAATCTCTATTTCATTATTTCCACTTTGTTGTTTATTATTTCCCATCTTCTACTAACTTTGGGCTTTGCTTGCTCTTCTTTTTCTAGTTTCTTTAGGTGTAAAGTTAGATTGTTTGAGATTTTTCTTGTTTCTTGTGGGAGGCCCGTTATTGCTTTGAACTTTCCTATTAGAAGTTTTTTTGCTGCATCCCATAGATTTTGGACCATTGTGTTTCCATTTTCGTTTGTCTCAGGTATTTTTTAATTTCTTCTTTGATTTCTTCATTGACCCATTGGCTGTTTAGTAGTATGTTGTTTAGTCTCCATATGTTTGCGTTTTTTTCAGTTTTCTTCTTGTAGTTGATTTCTAGTTTCATACCATTGTGATGAGAAAAGAAGCTTGATATGATTTCAATCTTTTTAAATTCATTGAGACTATTTGTGGCCTAACATGTGATCTGTCTTGAAGAATGTTCCACGTGCAGTTGAAAAGAATGTGTATTCTGCAGTTTTTGGATGGAATGTTCTGTATATACTATATACCATCTGGTCTATTATGTCATTTAAGACCAATATTTCCTCAGTGATTTTCTGTCTGGATGATCTATCCATTGATGTAAATGGAGCATTACAATTCATTATTATTTTTTACTGTCAATTTCTCAAATTATGTCTGTTAATATTTGCTTTGGATATTTAGATGCTCCTATATTGGGTGCATAAATATTTTAAAATGTTATATCCTCTTGGATGTTTCCCTTTATCATTATGTAATGCCCCTCTTTGTCTTTTGTCACAGTCTTTGTTATAAAGTCTATTCTGTCAGATATGAGCATTTCTACCCAGCTTTCTTTTGGTTTTCACTTGCATGGAGTATCATTTTCCATCCCTTCCCTTTCAGTGTGTGTGTATTTAGATCTGGTGTGTCTTTTGTAGGCAGCATATATGTGGGTCTTGTGTTTTAATCCACTGTCACCTTAATAAATAGACTGTTTGTTAGTCTATTTATTAAAGTAACTATGAATAGCTATGTACTTATTGCCATTTTGCTCATTCTTTTCTGGTTGTCCTATTAGTGTTTCTTGTAAAACCCTTCTACTGATTGTGAACTCTCTCAGCTTTTGTTTGTCTGGAAGCATTTCTCTCTCCTTCATTTCTGAAGGACAGCTTTGCAGTCAATTATTCTTGGTGGGCAGGGTTTTTTTTCAGCACTTTGAATATTTCATCTCACTCTCTCCTGGCCTGCAAGGTTTCTGCTGAGAAATCCACTTATAACCTGAGGAGGGTTCTCTCACATGAGATGAACTTCTTTTCCCTTGTTGCTTTCAAAATTTTCTCATTGATTTTGGCAGTTTTATTATAATGTGTCTTAGAGAAATTCTCTTGTATTGAATGTGTTTGGAGACTTATGAACTTCATAGACCTGGATGACCATAATTTCTCCCCAGATTTGAAAGGTTTTAAGCCATTATTTCTTCAAATAACCTTTCTGCCCCTTTCTCTTTCTCTTCTCCTTTTGGAACTCCCATAATGCACATATTATATCATTTGAGCTGACCCATAATCCACCTAGGCTTTCTTTGCTCATTTTTATTTTTTCTCCTTTGACTGGATAATTTCAAATGGCTTATCTTTGAGTTTATAAATTCTTTTTTACTGCTTGATCAAGTCTGTTGTTGATGCTTTCTATTGCATTTTTAATTTTATTCATTGCATTCTTCAGCTCCAGAATTCCTTTTGGATTATTTTTTATGATTTCTCTCTGTTGAGCCTCTGTTTGGTTCATATTCTCCTGATTTCATTGAGTTTCCTGTGTTCTCTTGTAGTTTGCTGAGCTTCGTTATAACAATCATTTTTTTTTTTTTGAATTCTTTGTCAGGCAATTCATAGCTCTCCAATTTGGGGGCTAGTTACTAAAAAAATATTGTGTTGCCCTGGTGGTATTGTTTCCTTGATTTTTCTTGTTCCTTAAAGTCTTGCATTGCCATATTTACATTTGAACAAACTGTCACTGCCTCCAATCTTTACTGACCAGGTTTGAGAGAAATAACTTCACCAATCAGTTTCACTAGGTATTTTTCTATGGATACTTTTCAGACCTTTTCTATGGATACACTCACTCTGTTTGTGTTCCCTGGTGTTGTGCCCTGAAACATTCAAATTTGTGAGCTTTCTCTTAAAACGTTCAAGTTTGTGAGGTTTATATTGATTTTGCAGATTCAGGACAGTTTTCTGCTCATGCTCACTAGCCATTCGCAAAGGCTTTCTCTTGCTATTCGAAGAATTGGCTGGGGGTGGCGATCGATGCACATGGAATATTAGGTGGGCCCAAGGGCCAGGTGAGGGGTCCAGAGGCAAGTATCCCCAGCAGTTTGTGGGCAGGCTTCCTGATGGAGTCCATGAAGCAGTTAGTAATATGAACTGCAAAGCACTTAGTAGCATCCTTTTGATGAATTCTGAGACTTGGCTACTGTGTTCCCAACTTCTGCCAACCCCTCACCCAGGCATAGAACCTTGCTATCCTGGGTAGGGCAAGAAAGAAGTGGACGCCTTGCACAGCATCCCACATAGCTCAGGAATTGAGATACTCACTCACATGCTCTTTTCCTCTGTGGGAGACATTGTGGGCCTCGGGAGTCTCTCTTAGTACAGAGCCGTGCTGCTTTGAGGGAGGAACGACACAGATAAAGTGACACTGTTCTTCCTCCCCTCTTTAATGCAGCTATTCTCAGAAGTTTTGCTCCAATGCTGTGCTAGAATTCTCAGCTGAACTCTCAGACTCCTGTAAAAGTAATCTCATTCATGGTTGATGGTCAAAATTCATATTCTGTGGGAGATGGTGGTGGAAAAC
The DNA here is from genome assembly GCF_021613505.1 of Equus quagga. Lineage (NCBI taxonomy): Eukaryota > Metazoa > Chordata > Mammalia > Perissodactyla > Equidae > Equus > Equus quagga. The sequence goes on along the minus strand of NC_060282.1, from coordinate 82,796,787 downwards.
TTGTATTTTAGCATCTTGCTGACATTACTTACAGTTTAGTTCTGACAAATCATCAAAATCCCTATCATAAAAAAAATCTATATAAAAGAAAGCTCTCTAACTTATTTTGTGAGGCAGATAAGTTAAACAAGAAAAGGATAGTAAAAATAATATTAGCTATTGAAGGAGATGCACAAATTGGAGAATTCACACTAGCTAACTTCAAGACTTCATATATAGAGAGCTAGTTTTTGACAAGGAAGCCAAGCACATACAATGGAGAAGGAAAAGTCTCTTCAATAAATGGTGTTGGAAAAACTGGACAGCCACACGCAAAAGAATGAAAGTAGACCATTATCTTACACGATGCACAAAAACTAACTCAGAAGGGATTAAAGACTTGAATGTAAGACCTGCAACCATTAAACTTCTAGAAGAAAACATAGGCAGTACCCTCTTTGACATCGGTCTTAGCAGCATATTTTCAAGTACTGTGTCTGAACAGGCAAGGGAAACAATAGAAAACATAAACAAATGGGACTACATCAAACTAAACACTTTCTGCACAGCAAAGGAAACCATCAACAAAATGAAAAGAAAACCTAAAAATTTGGAGAAGATATTTGCAAACCATATATCTGATAAGGTGTTAAGATCCAAAATATAGAAAGAATTCATGCATCTCAACACCAAAAATCTAATCACCCAATTGAAAAAATGGGCAAAAAAATAAAAATAAATCTAGACACAGACCTTACACCTTTCATAAAATGTAACTCAAATTTGATCATAGACCTAGATTTAAAAAGGAAAATTGTAAAACTTCTAGAAGATAACAGGAGAAAACTTAGATGATGGGTATTGGTGATCACTTTTTACGTGTAATACCAAAGGCACAATCCATGAAAGAAAGAATTGATAAACTGGACTTCATTAAAATTAAAAATTTTTGCTCTGTAAAAGACAATGACAAGAGAATGAGAAGACAAACCACCGACTGGGAGAAAATACTTTCAAAAGACACCTGATAAAAGACTGTTATCCAAAATATACAAAAACTCTTAAAACTCAATGATAAAAAAAATGAACAATCAAAAATGAGTCAAAGACTTTGATACCACCCAAGAAGATATACAGATGGTAAATATGCATGTGAAAAGATGTTCCACTGAAATGCACATTAAAACAACGAGATACCAGAATGGCCAGAATCTGGAACCCTGACAGCATCAAATACTTGTGGACCAACAGGGACTCCAATTCATTTCTGGTGGGAATGCAAAGTGGAACAGCCACTTTGGAAGACAATTCAGCAGTTTCTTACAAAACTAAACGTACTCTTACCATACAATACTCTTGATATTTACTCAAAGAAGTTAAAAATTTTTTCCACACAAAAACCTGCATATATGTATTTATAGCAGCTTTATTCTTAATGGCTAAAAGTTGGAAGCAATCAAGATGTAGGTGAATGGATAAATAAGCTATTGTATATCCAGACTGTGGAATATTATTCAGCATTACAACAAATAAACTGTCAAACCATGAAAGCTACGGAAAAATCTTACATGCATATTATTAAGACAAAGAAGTCAATCTGAAAAGGCCGCACACTGTATGATTCCACTAGATGACATTCTGGAAAAGGCAAAACTATGGAGATAGTGCAAAGACTAGTGGTTGCCAGGGGTTGGTGAGGGAAGAAAACATGTCACTTTTCATTTCTCCAAACCCTAGAATTACAACACGTAAACTATGGACTTTGAGTGTTTATAATGTTTCAAAATAGGTTCATCAATCATAACAAATGTACCTCTCTAGTGGGAGACGTTGATAATGTGGGAGGCTATGCACATGTGGGGTCAGGGGGTATATGGGAAATCTCTGTACCTTTCTCTTAAAACTCCTCTGAAAAAAATAGTCTCTAAAAAATACTATCAAACCAAATTTGGTTTTGAGTTCGTGTATATATGCACACATATACACATGTACCTCTGCATATAGACATGCACACGTATTGTGTGCCAGAACTATTCATGTGTGTGTTGTGTATGTGTAAGTTTCTTCCAAGAATCCAAAGACGTTTTTATATGGGATGTCCCTTTCAAAAACTTCTCTATAGTAACGATTTAAAAGAGAAATATTTTCATCTCAGGAAAGGCATTTGATAAAACTAGACACACCATTGTTTGAAAAGAAAAGTCTCATAGGCAACAAGACATAGAAGATTGTACTGGTAACTTGATAGGGTGTCCTTTACAACAACATAATGCCATATTAATGACAAAAAGTAGGGAACATTCTCTAAATTTCAGGAATAAGATGTGAATGCATGTTTTTCCTGATTTTATTCATCATTGGACAAGGTAACAAATTCAGTAAAGAAAGAGAAATAAAATTATATAAGTTGGAAAATATAAGCAAAAACTGCCATCATTTTAATATATGATTTTCCATAAAGAATAGTCCAAAGATCTGTGGAAAACTGTAAAACCAATAGAAAATTTCAAGTGGTTCTAAAATAATACTTACCTTATATTTTAACAAGATAAGGACAAGGATACCCTTTACAGCACCAAAAAAATAGACACAACAAAGATCCGAAGAAATATAAAATACAAGGTAATCTAACTTTTCAATATATTAACAATGGAAATTATTTTCCATTTAATCAGTAAAATGTTAGGGCAATTCCTATTAAATCTCAATCGGAATTTTCATTGAACTTGATGAAGTTAAATTGAATGAAATGTAACAAGGAAGTGCAACAGGCCAAGGAATGCTGGGACATTTATACTATTTATTCCTTTATCTTTTATAATTTCTAAGGGTTCACCCATTTCACTAGTTCCTAAAAACGTGGTCAAATTTATCAGCGTACCATTGTTTATGATAGTCTCTTATTTTCCTTTTAAGGCAGGTAGAATGCGCAGGGATGTCCCCTCTTTTGTTCCTGATGTGAATCCTTTGTGTCTTCTCCATTTTTGTTTTTTTGTTTTCCCCTTGATCAGACTCTCTAGAGGCTTATTTATTTTCTTGATCTTTGAAAGAAGTTGGCTTTGGTTTAGTTAATTTTCTCTACTGTTTTTCTGTTTCTCTTTCATTGGTTCCTGGTCTTTATTTCTTCTTCCTTCTGGTTACTTTGGGTTAACTTTCTCTTCTTTCTCTAATTTCTAAAGTTGGAAACCTGAATATTGCTTTTGTATCTCTTTTTTTCTACTGTAAGCACTGATTTGGCAGTATTCCACAAAACTCTTACAGGTTAGATTTTTATTGTTGGTCAGTTTGAACTATTTTCCAATTTCTCTTGCGATTTCTTCTGTGATCTGTGAATTATTTATATCATTTAATTTACAACTGTACTGAGTTTTTCTAGTCACTTCAGCATTTTTTTGCTTCCCTAGGGCATGGCATAGTGGTTTTGTAGGGTTGCCAAAACAAAACACCACAGACCGGGGGCTTAAGCAACAAACATTTCTTTCACCACAGCTCTTGAGTCTGGACATCCAAGACTAAGCCATAGGCAGGGGTGATTTCCTCCAAGCCCTCCCTCCTGGGCTTGCAGGTGGCCGCTCTCTTACCTCCTCTCCTCTCGGTCTTTACTCCTGCATTTCCCTGAAGTCTCTTCCTCTTCTTATAAGGACACTCATCACACTGGATTAAGGCCCTACCCTAACAACCTCATTTTAATTTAATCGCCACTCTATAGACCTTGTCTCCAAATAGGGTTACAGTTGAGGTGCTGAAAGTTAGAACTTTAATACAGGAACTTGAAGGGGATACGACTGAGTGATAACACATTGTATACTTTTCCTGTACATTTACTTTGAACCTAACTATGTCTATATATTAAGGGCATCTCTTACAAACAGCACATACTTTTGTCTTGTTTGTTTTTAATCCACTCTTTTTTTTTTTTTTTTTTTGGTGGGGGAAATTCCCCCTGAGTTAACATCTGTGCCCAATCTTCCTCTATTTTCTATGTAGGTCACCACCACAGCGTGGCTGATGAGTGGAGTAGGTCCACACCCAGGATCCAAACCACAAACCCAGGCCACTGAAGTGGAATGTACCAAACTTAACCACTATGCCACAGGGCCAGCCCCAAATCCACTCTATTTTTGCCTTTTAATTTAAGTGTTTGCTTTATTCTCAATTAACGTAGTCAATGATGGTTGGATTTGTCTCCAATTTTATTATGGTTTTCCACTTGTTTCCTCTATTATTTGATCCTCTATTTCATCATTTCTGCTCCCTTTTGTATTATTTCTAGAATTCTAGTTTTAATTTTCCTATTTTACATTATTATGTTGTTTTTTGTTTGTTTAGTGATTGTCTTTGGGAATACAATATACATCTTTAACTTTTAAGAATTTATTTGTGATTCATATTGTATTGCTTCACATAAATTATAGAAATCTCACAAAAGTTTAAGTATAGGTTCATATCTTCCTTATAAAGTAATGAGAAAAAAATGAAAAATAGTCTTTTACATTAACTGGACATTTACTATTTCTGATGTTCTTTACTATTTTGAGAGAATCCAAGTTTCCATTTTTGTCATTTCCCTAAGCCTGAAGAATCATCATTCTTGTTACATGTGTAGGTCTAATCACGAGGAATTCTCCTAGTTTTCTTTTACCTGAAAATGTCTTTATTACACTTTCATTTTTGAAGGAAACTTTTGCTGGATATCAAACTCTGGTTTGACAGTTTTGTGTTTTCTTTCAACACTGGAAGGATGACACATTTTTTTCTGGTCTCTGGTTTCTGGTGAAAATTCCAGACATTAATTCGATCACTGTTTTCCTGTCTGTAATATTTCACTTTCTCTTGCAGCTCCAAGATAAGCTCATAATGTTCAGCTTTCAATAATTTGACTTGATGCAAGATATTTTTTGTTTTTATTCTTCCTGTGTTCATTAAATATCTAGTATCTGTAAGTTTCTATTTTTCATCAAATTTAGATTTTTCAAGTGTTATGACTTCAAATATTTTCTTTCCTGTTCTTTCTATGACTCCTAAGATCCAATTACATGTGTGTTGGACCATGTGATATTATCTAACAGATCCATGAGTCTCTGTTCACTTTCTAAAAATCGTTTTCTCTCTTTTCTCCACCTTGGATTACTGCTACTGATCATTGTTCAAGGTCACCAACTCTTCTTCTATTTTGCAGTTAAGCTAAAACAGTTCACTTTTCATTATTTTAGTGAATATGTATTCTGGTTCTAATATTCAATGTAGATCTTTTTACTTGTTTACAACTCTACTGAAATTTCCTATATTTTCGTTTACTGTGAGTGTATTTTTAGCTAACTTTATTAAAGGAGTTGTGATAGTCTCTGGAATGTCCTCTTCTTGAGGGCCGTAATCTAACTGATATCAGCGTTGATTCCATTGATTTTCTATTTATTTACTTTTGAGAATGTGAGCCATTCAGAATATTCCAATGTTGTGTATATGTGGATTAAGTCCTGGACATTATAAATATTAAGTGTGGATAGTTGAATTGTTACTTTCTTTAATTTTAAGTTGGCTGAGTTTGAATTGCAAAACTGCTTCATTGACAGCAATTCTGTTCTCAGATCAGACCCTTCATCTTCAGCTGTGTTTCTCTGCATCTGTTTGGCTTGTGCCTGGTTCAGAGGTGAATCAGAGATGTAGACAGACATAATCCAGAGATGTCCTCTCTGTCTCCATCACTCCTGGACTACTACTTCTCTCTTCAGCAGGCATGGTTTCCCTGGCTTCAGTTTTCTGGTTGCCCAGAAGGGAAAGATGAGCATTTACCTACCACCATTACCAACATGTTTCTCATCAACACCACCGCTGTCACTGTCCTGCCACACCAACTAGGAGTAGCTCAGGCCAAAATCTCCCAAGATGAGAACTTGTTTCTCCTTCCTCCAATAGTCCGCACTTCCCACCAGAATCTGTTTCTATTAACTCCCTGGTACCTTCATATTTATATTATATTTAAGTCTTACAGTTTTTTGTGCAGGCTGAATGGTTACTTTTAAGGTCTGAGTCCATCATGCTCAAGAGTAGATGGGCTTATCATCTTATTTTGATCTTGTTTTTCTTTTTACCATGCTTTTTGTTAGGCTCTTGGTTATTTTCCATTCTCCTTTGTTATTTCTCCCTTATTCTCCTCTTTTAATTAGAAGGTACAAATTATTATTTGTATTTTTTTAGTGGTAATGAAATATATATATATTTAAACATATAGTTTTCTAATAGTTATTATCTGTATTCTGCTCCTGAATATGACAAGAATCTTTGGATGTTTTAATCATTTACTGAACTACAGAATCACACATTCCTGATTACTGATGTCTAGAATTTTAGTTTCATGGTTTAAAAATAGATTTTATTATTATTTGATAGGTATTGAGATTTACCAAAACTTTTACTCTCTTTTTTTGTTGTTGTTGTCTTATTCTCTTTTCACCTGTGTTCATTTTCTCCTAGTGGAAGTGTATTCTTTAGGGATTATTTCATTGAGGTGGTAAATTCCCTTAGCTTTTGTTTATTTGTTTTATTTCCTCATAAATACATACATAATATTGATGATAGTTTAAGTGACTATAGAAGTCTAGAGTGAGAAGTATTTCCCATAAGCTCTTCAATGATGTCAGACACTTTTTGGACTCTCTTAATTGGAAGGAGTTGAATACCTATTTCTGAATTTATACCATGTTTCAGCCCCTGCTCAGTACTGTAAGTTTTGATTTCCAGAGTATCTGTTTCATATAGATATTTATTTTATTTTCAGTAGAGCTCTACTGAAAATATCTTAAAACTGAGAACGGAGTTTGAAGCATGACTCCATAGTGCCTTCTTGACTCAAAATGGTCTGTGCAAATCTGCTTCAATCACAGCATGCAGGATGACCATCTCCAAGTTTATTGAATTTACTTTCTTTCAATGGTTTTCAGCTCCTCTATCTCAGGAATGCCCTAACATTGTGGTCACTTGGTTTCTTAATGGATCTTCTCTGGTCCAGTAGATAATAAATTGTCTCCGCACTCTCCTGCCCTGGTTATGCCCGGTACCCAGCATGACCCATGCGACAGGGTGGGGAATGATATGGAGAAAAGAAGGAACATACACATTCATGGGCCCTCTCCTAAGCCCCAAAATAGCTAATTGGCAGGGCTTTCACCCACAGCTCCCAAACAAGATTATTCAATCCTGCAGGCCCAAGAGTCACCATCCAAGAAGTAAATTCCTTTAGCTCTAATATGTAATGTGTCCTCAGCTGAAATGAGATGACATAGCTATAATGGCCTGATACATTTTATAAAATCAAATAGATGCTTTTTGAAGTATAAACAATTAAACTTAAGATATTAGCACAGTTGTAAATGCTATATTCCACACAATCAAAAAGTCCTTTATCACCCAACATTTACAGAACAATATTATTACATGGAGCAAGTTTAAATTACTGTACTTAACAAAGACACTTTAATGAAGGTTAATAATCAGTAATATTTCTTATTTGTAATTATAGTATCTATTATTTTATGAACAATATCTTCCTATGATGTGATAGAAATGTCCACAGAAAAAGGAAACGTTGTGTCTCTTATTTTACCATGAAGAGCGACACCCACGTCGTACTCAACGTGTACATTAACACCTGCATTGGCAAAAGCCTAAAAAATAAAATATTTGCTTAGCAAAGAAACATATTTGCAAGAGTCTTACTTTCCCAAATATTATTTTATTTGAAGACACTTGTTTTGGTGTCTAACTCCACCTAAATTAAAATGTTTATTTCAATCATTATGACAAAACAAATGTTTGTTTTTGGCCCCGTCTAAATGCACAAATGTTCTTGCAAATGTTCCACAGGCCAGCTGCTACTCATACTCCTTTATAAACTTTCTCCACCAGGAATTTTGTTTCTATTGGTTGCCTATTTGAAGACATTTGTAAAATGTTTATCAGGTAGAATATAATACCTGGATTTCAAATGTATAATATTATTTATATTACATTTTGATTTATATGCATAAAAACATTTTTATATGTATGATTCCTGTTTATTAGTGGGTGAAATTAAAAGTAAAATGCAAGGAAGATATCATGCTTACCAGTTCCTTAAAAAGGAATGAAAGTGAAACAATAAAATTATTTACTTGATAGAGAACAGTAAGATGGCTGGCATTTAAAATCATATCATTTTCTGTAGTAGTTGGTAATCTAAATAGCTCTATCAGAATTTATTTACATATATGAGAAACTACTAAACACAACATAAGAGGAAAGAGATTTAATATACACAGTCAGATTCCTACCCTTTGGAACAGCTGGGGATGAAGCCTCCAGACTAAGCTTCCTGGACAGACGCCCAGAATAACACCACAGAACTAACCTAAGGAAAAGTCCATCTCTGCTTCAACTCAAAAGCCAGGAATACAGATGTTGTGACACCAGCTACTCATTCCAGCTCTACCAGGATCCAGGGATTATAAAATCCAATGATAGGGCCACACCTGATTGCCTAGTGGTTAAAGTTCGTCACTCTCACCACTTCAGTGGCCCAGGTTCAATGCCTGGTCGCGGAACCACACCACTCATCTGTCAGTAGCCATGCTGTGGTGGTGGCTCACATAGAAGAACTAGAAGGACTTACAACTAGGATATTTAACCATGCACTGGGGGACTTTGGGGAGAAAAAAAGGAGGAAGATAGATTGGCAACAAATGTTAGCTCAGGGTGAATCTTTCCCTGCAAAAAAGAAAAAAGAGAAACCCCAACCGTAGTTTACTCAGGATCCCAATATCTCAGTCTTGGTATTGCCAATAAAATTTACATATGATGCCCACTAATCTAGGGATTGAACACCGGATCCCCCATTCCCACAGCCAGTGAAATATTGCATGCACCCATGACAATGCTTGAAAGTGGAAACAATGAAAGCTCCGTCTCACTTCCACCCTTTACATCTCAAGGACTATCAGCCTGCAAGAGCTTGGATACACGCAGAACATGAACTGTAAGGAGGTCCAGGAATTTCAGTTTGTAGTCTCTAGAATGTTGTAAGCTCCAAAATTAAGGGGTTGGAATTGAGTTGATTGATTGAGAGGATTCATATTTTGTTGTTAAGTGCGAATCTATCAGTTAATGAGAAAATGTAAATTTTGAATCACCAAGTGAGACTGCCCAAAAATTCCAGCAAAATACATTAGTGAGCCACTTTACCACGTTGACTTCAATGGTCTTTCCTCCAATGAGAACAACTTAAGTTGTTGCCTTTGCACTAGATCATCTTTAATTATTTTAATAAATACTTGATTTGGTGTTAATTATAAAATTTTGCAAGAATGTAAATTCAGTCAGGAAGCATGCACCACTGTAACTACGATTCTTTACGTGGGTTCTACTGGAATAGAGTTATACTGCTTCTGCTACCTGGTATATTACTAAGAAACTGGCCAGAAACTGGTTGTTTATTTATTTTTTACCTTTATAAAAATTAGCTGCATACATTATTTCACCTGACCACTTTGAATTAGGGTCACATAAATTCTTCAGCTGTGTGTCAAACAACAGCCCCCTGATTCACAGCAGTGATTACCCCATGCAGATATCCTTGTACAGCAGGAAATGGTAGATACCCTACACAGTATGAAGTGTGCATACCAGAGCGGGGCCATGAGACTCACAGCATCAGGGGTGCTCCCTCACTGAAGTGTTTCGGGATTCCAGCTGCCTGGAGCATGCTGTGTATTCTCTTCAAAGTGAAAAGCCAGTTGTTGTCACTCATAGCCACTTCCAGTAAAGCGCAGCTAATTCGCAGGAGGCCTTGTATATTTGGTGTGTTGATGAGGTCTGTTTATTTATTATTTATCATCTATCATCTTTGAGTCTGACCCAGAGCCTGAGATTTTTTACCTGGTTCAGCCCGCTATGCAAAAAGTTCTGTCTCTGCCTTTAAGACCCAGGTGATGGAATGGTACTTGTTGAGTCTGTGGCAGATCAGGATGCTCTATGGAGCTTGTTTAAGGGCCTATAGAAGAATCACAACTTTGCTACTTTAAAGCAAAAAATTGTCCTTTCTGGCAAATTTCTCATGTTAAAAACTATTCCTGGTTTGCTACTGGGTAGTGATAGAACCTGAAAAACCCACCCAGTATTCCATGTGACCAAAATCCCTGAGCTTCTACTTAAAAAATGAATTCTAGGGACCAGCCTGGTTGAGTTCGCATGCTCTGCTTTGGTAGCCTGGGGGTCATGGGTTCAGATCCCAGGTGTGCACTTGGCACCACTCATCAAGCCATGGTGTATCGTCATCCCACATACAAAATAGAGATTGGCACAGATGTCAGCTCAGCAAAAATCTTCCTCAAGCAAAAAGGGGAAGATTGGCAACAGATGTTAGCTCAGAGCCAATCTTCCTCACCAAAAAAAAAAAAAAAAGAACACCACCCCAAAGTCTGATCTATCCATGTTTATTTTTGGGTGTACCAGCAGGATTTCAGCATCTAGTGGAAGAATATATATGAGATGGATTAGAGTAGCTACAGCAGGCTCAATTAAGTTGCTAAAGCTACTGGCTCACGTTCCCGATGCACCTAAGTCTGCTGCCTGCCACCTCTTCTTCAGCCATCCTTCATAGGAAATCCTTATGGACCAGTTAAGGCAGATTTATACATCTTCCTATATGATTGGCTCACACCTGTCATAAATGGTACTGTTGTGTCATTTAAAATGACTTACTCATTTGAGGCCCTGAGGTCATCAGGGAATAAGAAACCTCCAACTTTCAAATTTTGTATCCAATCGTCTACTTTGCCGGAAAGGACAAAGGCAGTAAGCAGTGAATCAATTGGCATCCATGAGCAGAGGCTAATAGCTCAGCCAGTAGTGAGAGCCTTTGAAGGCAAAGTTCAGAAAACTGGTACCAAGAAGGTTTGGGGCAGTTATGTGAATGAACCTCTAAAGTCCCGAATGTGAGAATACTATGTGCCACATGAATAATCACCAGAGGGCCCCACCGTGGAGGAGTTCCTCTACAGTAAGGCGGGCAAGACGTCTCAGCCACTAGCATTTGCTCAATGAGCTAATGGACAAGATTAACTTCTTTTCATCTGAGTGGCATGCAGCCAGAAAACTGAGTGTGATCAATAAAACTCTCATCAGACATCAGATGGTGGTAACTCCAGATCAGTTTCCCTATCTGGCATTAAATTATACTTTGAACTGACAATCATTTATATTGATACACACTATACAATTTTATAGCCTCCAAGGACAATGTATTGCACAAAAGAAACATTTACTAATATTGAATAGTAATAAATACTACTTAGTAAATTCTCTACATTTTAAGGATCTAAAATTATTATAAATTCTGACCTTGGCTTAAGCCAATTGAAACTACAAAAATAAGGATAAAAAAATGACTTGTGAGGGGGCCAGTTAAAGATGGTCACATAGGTAGACCCTAAACTCACTTCCTCCAGCAGGCACACAGATCTACAGCTACATTTGAAACAATTTCCTCTTAAAAAAAAAACCCAAAAAGTGGGCTGGACAATTCCTACATATTGGGTGAAAGAGTAAACGCAACATCAATGCAGGTGGGAGAGGCCAAGACACAATCTCCCTGTGAACCACAATAGGGAGGGGACCCTGAAGCCAGTACCAGAGGATTACTGTAAATACTTAATAAGAACATGATTACCCTTTGACCTTGTTCCCAACTCAGACTCAGATGAAAAGAAGTTCATCTTGTCAATTTGCTGTTTTCTTGTTTAATGTGAGGGGTGACTCAAGGGTCACAAGGATTTAAGAGCTTGTTTTGCAGAAGAAAAGAATGCCTTTAAGGAAGTTAGATTAACCAGATAACCCACCCCCTGCTGCCATTGATGCCCAGAAGTCTGGTTGCCTGAGGACTTATCGGGGTGAAAGAAACAGGATTCCCCTTTGTTTCTCTGAAAATCCTCCTGTCAAGCCCCCAGCTCTATAAAATCCCCTGCTTTCTGCTCTTGTTAAGGTGGATTTGAGAGAACCCATCCTTCCGCCTCCTTGTTTTGGCCAATTTGAATGAAACTTTCTCCATCCCCAAGCACCCATGTCTCAGTGATCAGCTTATTGGACATCAGACACACGAACTTGAGATTAAGAGATTTTGTATCAACACAAAACTCCAAGTTTCTCCCTAAGGATAGAAGGGTTTTATCTCCACATTGGGCTCTCCAACTTTTAAGATCTGCAATGGAGAGAGGAGCCCTCAGAACATCTAGCTTGTAAAGCCAAAGGGGTTCATGTCCATGAGACCCACAAGACTACAGCAAACTGAGAAAGGGATCATAAACAGCCCTGTGCTCACCCTCATCCACCCGAGGGCCCAGTGCAGGGCGGCTGCTTGGAAAACATCCAGACTCTCTGTGAAAGAGGCGTGTCTGCTCATCTTAGAGCATCAGCCCGAGGGACAGGATCTAATGTAACACACACCCAGCAGCCTGCTGAGGTGATCTCAGGGAATGAGGATGGTGGATGCTGTCTTCGAGCTCTCCCGCCGCCTCACTATTGCTCACTGTTATCTCTCAGAAAGGAGCTGGTACCCTCATCTGGAGCCCCGGGTTTTTTGACTGTTTCCCAGGGACACTTGGTGGCCAGTGGGGCATATGGGTCCCACAGGACTGTATATATTTGCATAATTTAAAACCTGCTGCCTGAGGGTCTGGCTTCCAATCAGACTGAACCTAGGAGCTGACTGAGCTCTTCCCTCTGGGGACGCTGACAGGTCTTGGCACATGCTCAACTCCTGGGAGCCACCAAGAGTAAAGTAGGCGCTTGGACAATCACAAAAATTTGAGAGACAACCAAGAGCTAGGGCAAGGTTGAACAATAGGGTTCATCTCCTACACAAGGCCACCCTTTCAGGGCTGGTAGAGGTGGCTGTTTTATGTTATGCATAGAAACCAACACCACAGCAAAGCACATCAGAATTAAAGTGTCAAAAGTTAAAGAAAAGGAGCAGCAAGAGAAAAGCAACTTATTTTGTGCTAGGAAAACCCCATAAGACTATCACCAGATTTTTCAGCAGAAACTTTTCAAGCCAGATGGGAATGGGATGAAAGGAAGAAATAAAACTGTCACTGTTTGCAGGTGACATGATATGATATCTAAAAACCTAAAGACTCCACTAAAAAGCAGAACTAATCAATGAATTAAGTAAATTTGCAGGATACAAAATCAATATGCAAAAATCTATTGTGTTTCTATACACTAATAATGGATTACCAGAAAGAGAAATTAAGAGAGCAATCTCATTTGCATTTGCATCAAAAAGAATAAGATGCCCAGAAATAAACCAAGGAGGTGAAAGACCTGTGCATTGAAATCCATAAGACCTTCATGAAAGAAATTGAAGATACAAATAAATGGAAAGATTGTCCATGATTGTGTATTGGAAGAAATAATATTGTCAAATTGTGCATAATACCCAGAGCAGTCTACAGATTCAATGCCATCTGTATCAAAATTCCAATGGGATTTTCTGCAGAAATAGAAACAACAACCCTCAAATTTCTATGGAACCACAAAAGATCCTGAATAGCCAAAGCAACATTGAGACAGAAGAACAAAGCTAGGGGCATCATGTTCCCTGACTTCAAACTACATCACAAAGCTATGCAATCAAAACTGTATCGTATTGGAATAAAAACAGGCATATGCAGTCAATTAACTTATAAATGGTGGTAGGAAAACTGGACAGCCACATGCAAAAGAATGAAACTGGACCACTACCTTACACCACACACAGAAATCAATTCAAAATGGATTAAAGACTTGAATGTAAGACCTGAAACCATAAAATTCCCAGAGGAAACACAGTGGTAAGCTCCTTGACATCAGTCTTGGTGATGAGTTTTTGGATTGACACTGAAAGCAAAGGCAAAACTAAACAAGTGGGACTTCATCAAACTAAAAATCTTCTGCAATAGAAAAGGAAACCATCAATAAAATGAAAAGGCAACCTACCGAATAGAATATTTACAAATAATATATCTGTTAAGGGGTTAATATCCAAAATATACAGAGAACTTATACAACTCAATAGCAAATAACATACAAACAAATAATCCAATTAAAGAATAGATGAAGGAACTAAACAGACATTTTTCCAAAGAAGACACACAGATGGCCAACAGGTACATAGAAAGGTGCTCAACATCACTAACCATCAGGGAAATGCAAATCAAAACCACAATGAGACATCACCTCACAGTTATCAGAATGGCTATTACCAAAAAGACAAATGATAACAAATGTTGGCGAGGATGTGAGAGAAGGGAACACTTGTGCACTGTTGGTGGGAATGTAAACTGGTGCAGCTGCTATGGGAAAAATTATGGAGGTTCCTCAAATAATTAGAAATAGAACTACCATACGATCTAGCAATTTCACTCCTGGACATTTATCTGAAGAAAACAAAAAAACCCAGCTCAAATAGACGTAGGCACCCTTATGTTCACTGCAGAATTATTTTTTACAATAGCCAACATATGGAAGCAACCTGTGAGTCCATTGATAGAAGAATGGATCAAGAAGACATGGTATATATACAATGGAATACTGCTCAGCCATAAAAATGATGAACTCTTGTCATTTGCAATAACATGGATGGGCCTCGTGGGTATTACACCAAGTAAAAAGTCAGAGAGAGACAAGTACAGTATGACCTCACTTGTATGTGGAATCTAAAAAATAATAACAGCAACAACAAAAAACAAGCTCATGGACACAGAAAACTGATTAGTGGTGTCCAGAGGCAGGCGTGCGGGGTTGGGGGTGGAGTGGGCAAAATGGATGAAGGGAGTAAAGAAGTACAAACTTCCAGCTGTAAGATAATAAGTCATGGGGATGCAACATCCTGCATGGTGACTGTCGTTGGCAGCACTGTATTGTTTATTTGAAAGCTGGTTAGAGGATAGATCTTAAAAGTTCTCATCACAGGGAAAAAAATGTTTTGTAACTATACACGGTGATGGATGTTAAATAGACTTATTGTGATCATTTAGAATATATACAAAAATCACATCATGATGCCGAACACTTGAAACTAATATGGCAATTATATCTCAATAAAAAAATGAATTGTGTGTTTGCCTACTGCTCTAAAATGTGCCTTTGTCATCGTGTGTATTATTACTGAGAGGCATTTAATCCACGTTAAATGAATGCAGTTTGCGATGGCTGAGGTCCGAGCACTGGGTTTGAGTTTGGATTTGTTGCAGTTTATTCTTGGGCAGAGAAACCTCAGTTTCATCCTCATATAACGGAGATAACAGTAGCTGTCTCAGATTTTTTTAGAGGGTTATCCAGACAGAAAAGTTTCTAAAGTGTTTCCTTCCACATGGTAGTCCTCGATAAGGGAGATTTTCTTCTAACTGTATGAGTGATTCTTTCCGGCTTACCATAGTTTAACCTCGTTTGGAAATAAAAGGTTATATTTAGGGCATTGGGAGGACTGCAGGGCTCCTGGATCTGCTCTGTAGGCTCCTCACATGAGCTTTCCAACAACCTCCACCAGCAGCGTCACCCCTCTGTGCTGCGGGCTCCCTTCTTCATGTAGCAAACGGCTTCCCACCAACTACAGGTTGGCAGCTGCCTCTGAGAACTATCCAGTTTAAATTTCACTTCAATCCCCAACCACTGTGAAAAAAAATACTTACAGGGTGTGCCCAGTTTCCTAACCTTCTGATGCATTGTTACCCACATTTGAATTATGTTCAAAAGACTGTCACACCTCGCTATTTTTCTTGAACAATTTTACATTTCTCTTTTTGCTGGGGAACAATTTCAGTCAATTAAACTTGCCAGCAACTCTAGCTCAGACTTTCCTGTGACTGTCATAAATGAGAAATGTTTTAAAAAATGGATAGACGTGAGGATTGAGTCTTCTGATGGGAGCTGTCTATGACCTGCCTGACATTTGTGGAGACCTGCTTAACTACCCCAGTTCATCTGAGACGACCAAGCAGAAAGCCCTGAGCTGTTTTTTTCACTTACTAAATGAACTGAAGTCACTCTATGACTGTGTCCTAATCACATACGGCATTTCTGAGTTTGTTGCAAATGACTCAAAAGTGTCTTGAAAGTGGCGATATCCGTGACATGAATTGAAAAGCAGCCTTTAATAATTTTTCTAGTGTCCTTGGAATTAGATGCAACTTTTATTTTCACACTTTAAGTGTGAAGTAGGCCACATCAATGGATTATTTCTCCTCTCTGTTTTTTCATTTCCCTAATCCCTAAAGTATTTGCCTCACATTTCACAAAGTTCTAGAATAGTTTTTATAGCTAGGAATATAAGGTTTTTTAAAATAACTTTGACAACATGTCTGTGGTGAGGTTATAAAACTTATCCTATAGAAACTTGCATGCAGAATTACTTATAAACAGGAGTATTCAAAAAAGCAGATTGATAATATCGGAATATTAAAAATGAGCTAAATTTATAGCAGTAAGGCATGGACTCAGTAACTTACTCTGTATGTATTTAGTGGAGTATTAGAGAGCAGATAAAAGTAATATATTTCTATGAAATGCTGTCCAAATCTATCAAGTACAAAAAATATACTATAAAAGACTGTATCTAGATGTCCTGGTACAGGGATGTACATATCTTTTATTCCTATTACCCCTACCCTGCTGTATCTACACACATTCTTAGAGTAGGTTTTTGTACTTAATATTCTCAACATATAAATACTCCCTTTACCTATTATTAATATTTTTGTAGTATTATATTCTTATAAGTGCACTCTGACGATACATAAAGACTTCATCTCTAGTTTGCCTCTGTGAAGAAGAACTGAGTGACTTTGGAGCAGAGGCCAGAGCAGTCTGGTTGAAACAGGAAGCTAACAAACTTGCCTAGTTCACTATTTTTACTTAATCATTCACTAATTCAGGGTATGGACTGAAATACGTTACAGGATGTTAAAAGTCCTTTGTCAAGCTTTCCCTTGATGCTTTGAACGTGGCAGAGGTATTTTTATTTTGTTCCCCTCCCTTAGTACTCACTGATAACAACCCAAAACAACAAAAATAGAGAAGAAAACACCATCAACTGCTAATTCCAGTCAATAAACAATATCTGCCAAATAAAATAAAATTTGTGTCAAAATCAGGATGTTTATAGAGAACTGATACATGCCTTCCTGGCCTCAGGCAGGAGGCAGAGTTTTCTGAGCTCAGGCTTGAAAGGCTCAGCATACATACCTTTGATCCAAATGCTATGAAAAAAGCCAGGCAAGAACACCCTTCTACGGCCTCCATTCAACACAGCAAGAAGTGAAGGAGAGCGAGGGAGACCTGCCACCTGCTCGTCAGTGCCGACCAGAGACAGCCGAGAAGCACAGAGAACAAGTCTGCACGTGTAGATTAAGGACAGGCTGCCCGTGAGCCACACCAATCTCTTACTGCCCCACTGGGGCTGAGTCTGGACAATGGAGGATTTGACACACCTGTGGCGGTGTTGTCAGAGAAAAGAGCTGCCAACTAAAGCTTCCAACTCGTGCCTCAGCCTGCATCCCGTTCTCAAATCTTCTGCAAAGTGTTGGCTTGGACGGACCTGCCCATTAGAGAGAAATGATGGCCCGAAAGGGACCAGCATTACTCCAACCCCAAAATACGTCTCAACTGATTTATAAACATTAGTAGTGGATTTAACTCTCCAAAATCTTCAGACATATAGTTCTCCATACGCTCAAAGAAATTAATGAGAACAGATTTGTGAAAAAATCTCTTTTCAAAGTCACAGTGCAGGATATTAAAGAGGAAATGATAAAATAAGAATATTAGCTGTGATCTGACAGAGAAAATAACTAGAAAGAAAACTAAAATCATCAGTAAAGTCAAGATAAAAGCAATATCACCAAAGGCATTCAGACAGTCTTTTAAAAAGTTCGACAAAACAGAATGGAATTTAAGCAAGAGATAAAGGGGATGAGAAAAATGATGTTAGATATAGGACAAAAAGGAGATCCAAATAAGTATAGTTTATATTCTTGAGAAACAAAAACAAAGCAACCAAAAACAAATAGAAAGATGAAAAATATCATTTAAACACATATATAAACACATGTAAATAAATAACTGATGCTACAGATTAAAAGCACTGGTGTCTCAAGAAAAACTGAAGCAAAATGATTCACTACTACCCATATCTTGAAACAGCTACCAAACCTCACATGTAATTAAGGAATCCTGTGAAAAGCTAAGTCACCTACTCAGAGGGAAAAAATCAGTTCAAAGTCAGACTTTTCAGTATCCAAAATTCAATGTCAAAAATAAAGTCAATCCTTGTACAAAAATTTCTGAATGTCACGGCGTGTGATCAACAAAATTGTCACTCATATATAAAAAAAACCAGACAGGTAATCTCAAATATGAAAGAATTGAGATAAAATATGAGATGACTCTATGTCTGTTTGCCAAGACCCATTTATGCCTGTCGTTTGATATTGGCATTAAGAGATGCATTTCTCAGTTTTAGATACATCCTGATTAGGACAATAAATTTTATAGCCATACTAATAATAAACAAATAAAGAATTCAGAAATGGCAACACAGAGCTTCAGTCTCAGCTCTGACGTGTAAAGAGCTTGGGAGTCATCACTTGTGTCCTAAGAAGATAAAAGCTGGGCAAACTGGAAACCAGTGACTTTTCTTGGACCCATCGGAGAACTGTGGTGACAAGGCAGGTGAAGGCAGTGAGTCAAGCTCAGCAGCTGATCTGGGGCAGAAGCTGCCGGAGCTGTAAACAGGTGCCACGTTCACATAATTAACTTGGACGAATTGCTCGAGGCCACGTGTGGATCAGCTCAAGAGGGAGAAATTGTGGGGGCTGCAGTTTTAGGGGGCCCCCTTGCTTTCACAGGATTTGCCTCCAGGAAAGCCCACCAGGTTCCCAATGTGGAAAGTCAAGAGAAATCCTCTTGTTTTGGAAGAGGGAGGGGAAAAGTAATTTTTTACAAATAATCCCAGAATGTGCTCCAAAACAAAGGCCTACTCAGAGGAGAAGACCTTAACACGGTTCTATCCAAAACAGGGAAGGGAAATCATCCAACTTGGTTTCTCTCTCCCCTTTCTGTCTCATCTAAGAGAGGAAGAAAAGCTAAGAAGCTGTCTCGAAGGTCGTAGTCCAGGGACAGGGCCGCTGAAGGACTGAAATTCAATCATGGAATCAGAGATCTCGTCCACCTGTCACAACATCACGGCCTCCAGCATGACAGTGGGTTACAGCTGACAGGCTTGCAAGTGCACTTCCACTTAAGAAGGAGCTTTTAGGGAAACTTAAAGACAAGAGGGGAGAAAAATCTAAGGACACGAGAGAAAATTGAGGACTGAATCTCCAGCAAACACTACGCAGGCCCAGCGCCTGGTCAGATTAATGTAAAACTACACACTGAAGGCCTGTTTGCCACATTTCCTATTACCTGATATGCCCAGCTTTCAACAAAAAAATCGCAAGGCATGCTAAAAGGCAAAATAGCCCACAATCCGAAGAGGTAAAGTAAGCATTAGAATGAGACACAGATATGGAATTATCAGGGAATTTTAAATAACTATGACTACATTTTTAAGAACTCTGACTGAAAAAGTAAGAAACACGCAAGAACAAATGGGGAATATAAGCAAAGAGATGGAAATTCTAAGAAACAATGAAAAAGAAATGCTAAATCTAAAGCTATCAGAAATGAAGAATGGCATTGATGGGCTCATCAGTAAACCAGACACAGCTGAGGAAAAAAACAGCTTGAAGATAGGTCAACAAAACTTAAATGGAAATGAAAATTGAAAAAAGAATGTAAAAAACAAAACAGAATATAAAAGACCCGTGTTATAATTTCAAAGAGGTGTAACATACACAGAATTGAAATATCAGAACGAGAAGACTACAGAAGGGAGTAGAAGAAATATTTCAAGTAATAATGGCTGAGAATTTTTCAAAATTCATGACAGACACCAAACCACAAACCCACAAAGCTCAGTGAACACAGAAGATACATATCAAAATATCTTCACTGAGGCATATCCTACTCAAAATGAAGAAAATAAAAGACAAGAAGAAAATCTTGAAAGAAGCTGGAGAAAAATAATCACTTTATGTACAGAGGAAAAAGGATTTCTTATCATCAATCATGCAAGCAAGAAGAGAATAGAGTAAAATAATTAAAATGATGAAAGAAAGCCAATCTAGACTTCTATATCCAGTAAATTATCCTTCAAAAGTGAAAGAAAATACGGACTTTCTCAAAGAAACAAAAAATGAGGGAATTCCTTGCCAATAGACCCGACTTGAAAGAAATGTTAAAAGAAGTTCCTCAGGGAGAAGAAAAATAATATAGATCAGAAACTCAGATCTGCAGAAACACCCGTGTCAAAGAAGGAATAAATGGAGGTAAAATAAAATCATTTTTTTCTTAATTGACCTAACAGATAATGTCCAAATAATGATAATACTAACACTGTATTGGGTGATTAAAGTAAATGCATAAAGGAATGGATGGCAGCCATCTTATAAGAAATGCGAGAGAGGAACTGGGACGTGTTACATGCTCGCTGTACGCCCCGTGAAGCAGCACAGAGTTATCTGCAAGTGGATTAGCTGTAAATGTATGTTGTAAAATCTAAAGCAATGACTAAATTTTTAAAAGCATAATTGATATCCTAAGATAGGAGATAAAGTTGAATCATATAAAATGCTCCATTAAGATGCACAAAGAGAGTACAAGAACAGAAGAAAAAAGAAGGAAAGAAATCCTAACATAACGACACAAGCCTGTCAGACAGGTCCTAGATTTGTCTCCCACAAGACGGAAGTCTACTTTCTCTTTCATACTTAGTGGGAAATTATTTGAAAAAGAAAACCCAGTCCAGCTACATGAGGTGAATAACAACGTCCATAATTTCAAATTCAGTGATGGTGATTGTGGTGTGACCTTACTATTTGTTGTCCACTTTTTCCAACCCATGAAAAGTGACTTGATTTCATGGAATTAAGAATACACATAAACAGTGATATTCTAGGGATATATAATGAAACAAATGGAAATGAACCACCATATTCAGACTGCCCTGAGAATTTCTATTTTGCATAGTTTATATCTTCTCAAAAAAGACAAATATTTTTTCCATTGCAAAAAAATCACATATTTTCACTTATACATGATTAATTCTGATCATCTAGAAACCATTCATTACTGAATCAACGTATTTCATAAATTTTTGAGGTGTCTAAATGCACTAAACCTAGCAATTTGTGTATACATAAAATCTCTTTATATATTATTTATAATAAATCTTTTGTACACTTTATAAATAGATGAACAAGAATAAGAATTAGTGGGTTTCTCATCAGAAATCATATATGCTATATCTCTATAT
This sequence comes from Equus quagga, assembly GCF_021613505.1. Classification (NCBI taxonomy): domain Eukaryota; kingdom Metazoa; phylum Chordata; class Mammalia; order Perissodactyla; family Equidae; genus Equus; species Equus quagga. The sequence goes on along the minus strand of NC_060282.1, from coordinate 82,775,384 downwards.
CTATGGAGAGAGATTGATTTGTTATAAAAATTGGCTCACACATGATTACAGAGGCTAGAAAGTCCACGATTTTCAGAGCAAATGTTCCAGTTTGAATCTAAAGGTCAGCCAGCCACTGTAGAGGCAGGAAGTTCAAAGGCCATTAGGAAGGGGAATTCTCCCTTATTTGGAGGAGGATTAGCCTTTTGTTCCAGTCAGGCCTCAACTGATTAGATGAGGCCCTTCTGAATCATGGAGGGCAATCTGCTTTATTCAGCCTACCAATTTAAATCTTATCCAGAGCAGCCTCACAGAAATACCCAGAATAATGTATGAACAAATATCTGGGCAACAGGTGGTCCAGTCAAGTCGACATGTAAAATTAACCATCACACATAAATACCATTTCTCCAAAGAATTTTGTTAATAATATTGAGTTAATAGCTAAATGATTTGTGCTACTCTGGAAAGATTTTCATACCATTTGTAGGATTATTATTGCATATCTCTCAGGATTTAGCTACATGTGTGACTCATGAAGCACATTATCACTCTACTGAAAAAGTTCCTAAGCCACTTAAACGTCAAAATTAAGCTGTCTATACAGAGTTAGATATAGAACTCCTTCAAATGTTTCAATCAAGGTAAGACAGTTTGTTATGTGTGGATTTTATTTTCTTATCTATATCAGAAGCCAATATGTGGTATATATCACAAAAGGAAAGAAAAGAGTTTGACATTCCCTATGGAAATTTGATAACCATTAGCAAGATTTACAATAATAAATAAATAATGTTTTTTTCAAATTTAGTCCTTCTGTTATCTCCGATAAGGCTGTCACATTTTATACACTGTAAACTAATTATAAGGACAACAATAGAGATAACACGAAACAAAGCATTCTGGAAAAAATGTCAGAAGAATTCATACACTTTCTTGTAGCCGTGCTTCCTATAGGACACAGCAAAATAAAGAATCAGAAATAAATGCCTAGGAGAGTGATTATTCATTTTTCATGCTATCACAAAACAGTTAACAGACGCTTGAATATGGAAGTGTTATGTGGTCCTCTCTATAAGGTAATGCCCATTGAGTGCCAATGGATGTCACACTGTTTAATCTTCCTAGAAACTTTCTGAGGTAGTTATCCCTGGTTCTATTTACTGATGAGGAAACAGGCTAGAGAAAGGACATGCCACAGCTACCACCAGCAGGAGATGCAGCCAGAACTTAATACATGTGTGTCCGTTTTTGAAGCCTCTTATTCCCAGTTGACAACAATCCTCCTCTCATAAGAAGAGCTCTACTAGGAAAAAAATAAATAAATAAAAGTGAATCACATCGGTTCATCTGCAATTGGCATCAAATATATTTTGTAAGAGATTACAGTAAAAATCTCGACGTCAGTGTTCCTGAAGTTCAAAGTTGGGCTTTATAGGTAATGCTCCCATAAAATTAGCTAAATTTACATTGAACTTACTCAATTTTCAACTAAATATCCCAGGTTTCTTAACATATATTGGATATCAAATCTCATTAGATCTCTTCTTAGAATTAGTTTGGAAGTATAAAGCTTGTTCGTTTCTACTCTTTGAAGACTATTCGTTCACAGCAGCAGCATGGGTGTGTTGATACAATATCTGCTGATACTCCTTTGGAAGGAAATAAAACCCTGAACCAGTCCTGGCTCAAAGTACCACAGAATTGTGTTGTGTGCTATTATATATTTTATCTCAGCAGAATTTGACATCACACGCCACAGAGAGTCATCCTGTAGCCGCCTCTGCCAAGGATTAGCCATGAGAACCCAGCACCAGAGGTCTGTGAGGTGTCCCTGCCTGTCTGAGTGTAGACGATGATCTCATTTTATGCACTATTCTAGTACCTTTGTTTTCTTGTTGTTCAGCAGTGAAGCCTGTGGAGAACTGGAAAGCAGTGTTGTCTCCTGCAGTTCACCATCTGTGGACCAAGCTTTTGTTTTTCCCTGTGATGCAACGCAACGCCTACGATACCCTACCGCAGCCTGCACCCTGCACCAAGTGTTTTGTTTCATCTTTAATCTGTAATTTGTTCAGTATACAGGTGCAGACAAATGCAAATTTAATTCACAAATGTGCAGAAAGTCATAAGAATATCAAATGTATGCTAAAGTTGTTCAGCTGCTGAAGTAAAACGATCATAAGGCTTTCGTCTGTGGGTCAAAGTGTGGAACAACAATGGAGACAACAGGGTACACGATAGAGATTCACATGGGCATTTAGCAGCATGTAGGAATATCACGTGAGTTGTTATTTCATATTCACATTGAGAGAGTGCCAGTCAAAAGATCTAAAGTGACCAAAAGGGACTTAAAAAAATAAACAAACACAGAACAGGAAAGGCCAAAGCAAGAATTGGTTTTGTCACCTGAAGCCACCTGGGGAACAGCATTTCGGTGCATGTCACATGGCTGCATACACTGTGCCAAGAAGGACTTCATGTCAGAAGCTGTCTGTCCAGAGTAGAGCATGCGGCTGGCCCTGGGAGCCACTGTGGGTTTTATAGTATGCCAACCTGTGCATTTACCTTGTAGCACTTATCCATGTTATATCATTTGCAAAAAATGCCCCATGTTGCAAAATCCTGTCTGATTCTGGGACCATACAGAAAAGGTTAAAAACTTTGCTGCCTATATACAGAAAGAGTACTTGGCGGAATTAATATTTAATGAGTCGTTTTCATATCACATGTACAACTGATGCTCAGCTTTGTCAACACCCAGACTCCATTTGCTGTAAATTTCCAAGCACATTTTATAACCTATTTACACGAAACCCGAGTCAGGGGAATATGATGCCATACTAACTCTTAATGTCGATAAGTGCTCACTTAAATTAGAACAAATAGTTGTACTAAAAATCCACAAACTTTAAAATACATTTTGAAACTCTGCTATATTTTACTTAATGAATGTGAGTTTACATGACATTTTTTTGATCCATGGAAATTTCCTTTAAAGTAAGCAGCTCTAATTTTATTTAACAAAACAAAAACTTGAATTGCCTTATTTAACCTGCTAGGAGTTCCCTGTGCAATTAGCCTGCATGGAACATAGAATGACCTTAGTGAATGAGCAAATAAACCTATGAATCTATAAAGAAAAAGAAAAAGTGTCAAAACTTGCTGTTTTGACAAGTATTGAAAAAAGTAGGAAAGTTCTAAGATACATATAACATGTTTCATGTGGATATTTAGATTCTTACTAATTAAAGTTTACACATGTGAATACAGATATATACATACACAAATCATTGAGATGGAAAAAAGCACGACTAAATTGAATATATGTAAGCCAAAGCTAATTTTTATCTTAGATTTCATCAGAAAATGTTATTTCCACTCCAAAGCATGTTGCTAAAAAAGTCCGCCGGGGTAAAATACCTCAAATGCTGGATGTCGTAGAGGATCAGTGTATACACAGAAGTGAGCTCGTGCAAAGGAGAAATCCTTGAGAAGAGAAGGTGGGACCACAGAGGTATGATGAGGCTGAGGCTGCAGATAAACCTGAGTCTTCGCAGATCTTGGTAACCAAGGACCATGCACATGAAAAGAGATTCAGGGAGGGAGAGTCCATCTTTGAGGCTCACTTGAATTTGTCCCAATGACAGTCCAGGGAAACCTCAAATTGGGAAACGGACCTGGCTTGACCCTCTTCCACAGACCCTGACAGAGTGAAAGGGTATCAGCACAGAAGGGTGTTCACCCTGGAGCCAGGTGCCTCTGAACGACTTTGGAAAAAGCTCTACCAATCATAAGTTCACGATTCAAAATTACAAAATACACGGAGAATAAGGCCTCATAAAAGACAACAATGGAAAAAGCCACAGAACTAAACTTTCCATTGACTTCAGTCGTGTAGAACCCTTCTAGCATGGAACACAAAATAACCATGTTTGTAATGTTTAAAGGATAAAAGAGGCTATTTAGAAGTCATAGAAGAAAGATTATGTTGTAAAAACAAGAGAACAAGCAAATTTGAAAGACAACCAAACAGACATACTCTAGGTATAAACACTGAAATTAAGATCTCAATGTCAAATAATGCACAGATAAGTTAGAAAACTGAAGATGAAGCTCAGGATGTGTCACAGAGCTGGAAAATATGTTGGAGAAGCTAAGAAGGATGGGATGGAAATAAAAGACTTACCGTATATTTCACTTGATTTTCAGACTGAAGAAAATAAAGGAGGTAGAATATTAGAAAAAGAAATGGCTGAGAAATTTCTAGACTTGAGGAAATACATGAACCTTAGACTTAGGAATAACAGCAAATCCTAAGAAGAATCGATTAAACAAAAAGAAAAGAAAAGGAAAAGTAAGCATGTTATTGATATCAAAACTCCAAAACACGGGTGGTTTAAACAAGCCCAAATCTGCTTCTGCACAGAGGTCTTTGTATCTTGTTTGACCTCCCCACGGTGACACCCTCATTCGTCTACATGACTTACAATGACTCAGTTGTCTACATCCCAACCCGTTACAAAGAGGGAAAGGAAAGAAGAAGAAAGAATACACCCTCCTTTAAAGGGCGCTATCTGGAAGTTGAATACATTGGGTTTTTTTTATTTGTTTTTTGTTTTTACATCTTTTTAGCAAATCTTACTCCACTTGGCCACAGCCAAACCTAGCACAAGGGTATCTTAAAATAGTAGTCTTGAGGCCGGCCCAGTGCTGCAGTGGTTAAATGCACATGTTCTGCTTTGGCAGCCCGGCATTCACCAGTTTGGATCCCAGGTGCGGACATGGCACTACTTGGCACACCATGCTGTGGTAGGCATCCCACATATAAAGTGGAGGAAGATGGGCACGGATGTTAGCTCAGGGCCAGTCTTCCTCAACAAAAAGAGGAGGATTGGCAGCAGTTAGCTCAGGGCTAATCTTCTTCAAAAAAACAAAAAAATAGTAGTCTTTCACTGAGTAACCATGTGCCCAGTTAAAAAAAAATCCATTACTATAAAACTGTGCTAATACTATAGCCACTAGTCACATTTAATTAAAATTAAATAAAATTAAACATTCCCCTTAGCCACACTCCAAGTGTTCAATGGCCACGTGTGGTCAGCGTTGGAAAGCAGAGCTTAAGAACTTTGTCATGACTCCAGGCACAACACCTACTCAGGTCTAGAGTGAGGGCAGAACAGGATGGAAGAAGTTTGGCATCCGTATCATCAGCTTCTCCTTCTGCCACACAGATACTAATGCGGACCCTTCCTCCCACACTTGAAACGCATTCTCCCTTCAAGAAGACAGTCCCCAGCTCATGGTCTTTGGGTGCAGTCCCCTCCAACAGCCTCAGATGTGACAATTTATTCTAGAGATCTAATAATAAAAGCTCATTTCTCTACGACCACTCCATATACAGTGGTAAAGCAGGAACAGAACTACATCCAAAGGACATACTCACGTAAGTGAGGGGAGGAAGGGACACACACAGCAGGCCCCAAAATCACCAGATTCCCTGACAGGAGCTGTGAGAGACTCAAGCTGGATTCAGCGTTGCTGAGCCCATCAGCAGTCCTGATTCTGCTTTCTGGGATTAACTCCCTCGTCCACGGTTGTCGTTGCTGATCTGGAAGTGTCTTCCTTTGGGGCCACTTCTGAAGTGAGCATTGGAGAATGCCCATCCTGAGGATTCTGGTGAAAATTTGTGGATTCCTTTAGAAGTTGAAGAGTCCCAAGCTTTTGCATTCCTTAAGGTCATATGAAATAAAGATTTTGCATGGGAAGACGTGATTCTTAATTCCTTGCCACTGGGCTGATTCCTAGTTCTCTGGCCTAAAACTTTTAACAGTAAATACTTGAGAATTACATGGTACCAGAGTTGAATCTCCTGCTAAGGCCGCCTCTTCCAAGATACTTGCTAAAATTGCTTCTATTGGGGCACAGAAATGAGTGGATTTGTAAAAACTCTCTATCAACTTATACTGCAGGCCACAGGCATAGAGGGCTGGACTTTTTAATTACCGTTTCACAATAGCAATATTCAAAATGTTTTGCATGGTCCTCCTCTAACCTTGCTAGCCAGCACATATTTAGGAAATGGCAGGCATTAGGAAAACAAAAGCAATGGGAGATGGATGAACAGAAGTCCGGGATATTTTCTGTGGTGTGATGTGTAAGTGAGAGTTGGGTCTGTTTAGAAAATTTGAGGAGACACTCTCCGTTCGTGTCCTCTGGCGTTTCTGTCAGGTTTGATTGAACTTGCGCAAACAGCTTTAATACTGTCAAGCGAAGGGCACATTTAGAGGTAGACTGAGTGATTTATAGCAGAAAGACTTTCACTATCTAGACTATTAATCACTCGCTTCTCTTGAAAAAGTTTCAGCTAAGTTTCTCAAACGAAATGACAGACAGCAGCTTGTGGGTGTGACCCAGCCCGTGCTGCCCTAGTTTGTTGCTTTCTTTGCCGTGTCGGGTCACACTCGTGTTTCTTAGCGGTAAGACAGCGCGTGTATTTCAGCTCTGTTGTGTGGAATTAAGCCGACGACACGGCTTATGTGACGTGCTTTGAGCTGGGAAATCTACAAGTAATATTGAATTCTGTTTCTCAAGGCCGGGAAGAATGATTTCGTTCAAGGCGATGGAGGAAAGCCTAGCCAAGGGCACCCAGGCGAGAACTAAGAACAGAAAGGGTCTCACAGCGAGAATAAGGGACTCCGACTGCCTCGTTTGTTTCTCTAGATGTAAAGATAACCGTGGCAGCATTTCGATATCCCACCCTCAGTGTGGGCTTTATAACCCAGGCTGTTTTGTGTTAAACAATCTGAAGCACCCTCAGCAGAAGCTTTACCTCGAAACTTTCCTCCAAGTGCACGTCCGAAGGGCATAAATGACAAGAGCAGAGGATGCTTCCTCTGCCTTTTCAAGGTTTATGAAAAGCTCTTTAAAAGTGAAGACTTTTAATTGTATACAGAGCTGCACACTTAAAAGTGTTTAAAATGGTGAGTTTTATGTTATGTACGTGTTGTTATAATTTTTTAAACAGGAAATTCGCCATATTTCCCTTCTCAGAGAGGACGCTTGGAGAATGAGATGGAAAGTAGCGTTTCTTGTGAGTACCTCCTTCAAGTCAGGGGCTTCCTATTTGTGGTCACAGTTACTTTTCACAAGAGCTCTCACAGCTACGGTTCACGTTCACAAATGAGCAACTGAAGCTCAGAAAGAGCAAGGAGTTGGGCCAGCTCAGCGGCACAGTGGTTAAGTTCGCGCACTCTGCCTCAGTAGCCTGGGGATCATGGGCTCGGATCCTGGGTGCAGACCCACAGACCGCTCATCAAGTCATGTTGTGGAGCTATCCCACATACGAAATAGAGGAAGATGGGCACAGATGTTAGCTTGGGGCCAATCTTCCTTACCTAAAGAAAAAAAGAAGAAAGCACATACACTGGGGTTGTAATAATAGTAAGTGGAAGGATTCAAACCCATTCCGTTGGCCTGCAAAATCAGGGTGAAGGAATCTGTGTTTGGAAGCAGAAGCAAAAGAGAGTGAGGTGGAGAAAGTTCCTGGATTCCATGGACTGTGGAAAAAATGAATAGAATGTCGCTGACGGTTTCCAGCCACCCTGAGGGCGTTACTGTGTTTCTTGCCTGAGCAATTTCACGAGTGAGCATCAGGACGGTAAGCCCGGATCCAGCAACCAATGCAAGTGAAGAAAATATAAATCCCTGATTGATTATTTATTTGCTTAATGCCAGTGAGCGCCTCATGCCCCCCAGAGGGGTAACATTTTTGTTTAGCATTGGATATGACATCCTCTCCAAAATGTGTTTTGAACTGGATCTCTCCCGATTTTTCTCTCAGGGAGAAGTAACTTTAAAAATGAAATTTCAGGGGCCGACCCGGTGGCACAGCAGTTAAGTTCGCACATTCTGCTTCAGTGGCCCAGGATTTGCCGGTTCGGATCCTGGGTGTGGACATGGCACCGCTTGTCAAGCCATGCTGTGGTAGCCATCCCACGTATAAAGTAGAGGAAGATGGACACGGATGTTAGCTCAGGGCCAGTCTTCCTCAGCAAGAAGAGGAGGATTGGCAGCAGATGTTAGCTCAGGGCTAATCTTCCTCAAAAAAAACAAAATGAAATTTCAAACTTGTATTTCATCAGAGATGTAGCTTTCATTCCAACAATCATTGAAAAACAAACCAAAAACATACTGCCAGTACAAAAGGGTAAAGACTGAAGATAAGTTATAAAAATAGTTCCAAATACATAGGGAAAAGGTATTTTTAAAAGTAGATGCGACCAGTGAATGGTTTCCCTGTTCTTTGCAGTCCTCCCCTCGGTTCACTGTCTCTCAACTTCGTAGTCAGCAGCACACAGGAAACAGGAACTCTGAGAACCTTAATCTTGAAACCAGATTAGCTGAAACCCTGAAAATAAATCAGCAGCGAAAGTCTGTCTGTGGCACTGACTGCTTTTTATAGGAACAGTAAAAACTATTCATCACGTATGATGAAGCTCCTTTGACACTTAGGTTTAGAGCTGAAGTCTCATCTATGATCTTTTTTGTCAACAGAAGCTCCTGAGAAGCTAGTACCGTTTTCCTAACTTTAGTGGGATCCAGAGGAAGAGGAAAAGAATGGACCACGGTAGTCTTTGAGTGGCTATAGTTTTGCTAATAAAATTGAGAACTACACTTCTCACCTCCTTCGAGGAAGGGCACCATGAACTCATCAGAGGAGTATTTTGTTTGTTTTTTGAAACAATGCTAATCATCTTCCAAGAAGAATTCATAAATAGATTGATAAATAAATGAAGGTATCCAGGTCACTAAACAACTAACAATTCCGTTTTGCCATAGTCTGCTGCGGGAGTTCCCCACTTCGAGTTAGAGGAGCTGCCCCTCAAGAGACCCCGGGCCACACAAGACACCCCCACGTTTGACACTGACTGCAAGTTCAAGGGTTTCTCTAAACTACCCTAGTATTGATGCTTTTCTGGAAGGACGGACAGAACATACTGAAAGCTATTACTGTCATGGTTATGTTTCACTGCAGGGAACGGATACAGAATAAAATCAGCCACAAGAAAAACGCACAGTGCAGAGTCCAGGGACGTGCCAAATACGGAGCCTTCCTGCTCCTCTCCCTGCAGAGTCAGGACACATCTCTCTCCTGACATCAATATGTGACAGCACCCATGGAGTATGGCCAGGTAGGGAAGCTCACTCGAGCCCTAGAGTCCAGGGTTTTTAATGGGACACTGTCACACAAGTGTGACTGACGAATTGATTGTCCATGTGGTTAGTCTCCAGGTCAGCTGATATGCGTGACTCCAAGTGCCCTGCTAAATCGTGTCATGTGTCTTTCTGGTGTGGCCAGCCCCACCCTAAATCATGTGTTACCTCCCAGAAGAGATTATCTCAGAAGCCTAGGGAAACAACAGAAATTTATTTCCTCACAGTTCTGGAGGCTGAAGTCCAGGGTGAAGGTGCCAGCAGGGGGATTCCCAGAGACCTCGTGCTCTGGTTGCAAAGGGCTGCCTTCTTGCTGCCTTTACGCTATGTGTGCCTCTCCCTGGGGTCTCTTCTTATGTCCTCATCTCCTCTTTTTATAAAAGCCCTAGTCAGATTAGGTTAGGGCTCTCCCTCATGGCCTCATTTTAGCTTACTCACCTCTTTAAAGGCCCTATCTCCAAATACAGTCACATTCTTAGTTACTGGGGTGAGGCCTTCAACAAGAACTTTGGAGGGACGCCATCTGGTCCATGACATCACCTAAACTCTGAGGCAAGGTCAATAGCTCTTATCTTATCTTCTTCCATCACTTAGTTATTGAATGCATGGCTTATATTATTCTAAGTCACCAAGGGATACTTAATTCACTGATTAAAATCATTCTGTTTTCCTGGCGTTCACATTTCACTTAAGTAAGTAGGGGAAAGTTTCTGTGTTTACTCGTTTGAGTCGGCATCTGAGTTTCAGTGTTTTTGTTCCCATGCCAAACAGACAGAATCGGGTACTGAGACAAACCTGGAAGCGAATGATAACCTTGAGCCTCTCTATTCCTGCATCCATGAATTTAGTGTGTAAATACTTGACCTGGGGTGAAGAGAATTTTGTTGAGGTTATAAGAGAAACTGTGAAGGTGAGACCCAGCACGCTGTGTATTCAGTACACTGAAATAGAGTGTCCAGTGAAACAGATTTCCGGGGTGCTGGTTTTAGAAAGCCATCTTGTGTCCTTCTGTGTGTTACTGCCTCTAACACTCAGTGTTGTAATTCAAGTGGCTTCCTACATTTTAAAGCATAATTTCAAGAATATTCGTGTGATGCTTGTGAAAGAAAGTTTAGCGTCGTTATCAGTCCCCAGTTTTTAAAAATAGATTTTACTTTTTAGTACTGCTTTCGATTTAGATAAAAATGGAAAAGATGTTACAGAGAGTTCCTATATACCTGACAGCCAGTTCCCCATGTTGGTAACATCTTATATTAGTATGGCACATTTGTTATAACCAATGAACAGATATTGATACATTATTATTAACTAAAACCAGTAGTTTATTCAGATATTTTTTGTTTTTTACCTAAAGTCCTTTTTCTGTTCCAGGATCCCATCCAGTGTACCACACACATAAAGATGCCATGTTTCCTCAGGCTCCTCTTCACTGTGACAGTTTCTCAGACTTTCCATGCTTTCGATGACCTTGACAGTCTGAGGAGCCAGGAATTCACAGGGCGCCCACCCACTGGAATCCGTCTCAGGTTTTTCCCAATAACACGGGCGTTATGGATTTGGGGAGGAAGATCACACGGGTAAAGCACTATTTCATCATGGCATATCAAAGGTACATACTATCAATATCGTTCGTGACTGTCAATGTTGATTTTAATCACCTGGCTGAGGTGTGTTTTTCAGGTTTGTCCAACGTAAAGTCACTCTTGTTTCCCCTCTTTTGGTGCTGGAGTCTTCAGAAAGAAGTTACTATGCACAGCCTACAGTTAAGACACGGAAAGTTATATTGCCCCTACTGGGTGGCAGAGTATCTACATAAATTATATCAAATTCGTCTGTACATAACATTTGTCTCTTCTCTCCTATTTATTAATTTATTCAGTCATTTATTTATATTAGTATGACTCATTAATATTTATTTAGGGGTTATAAATTAACACTGCTTTATTTTGTTGCTTGTATTATTCCAGCTTTGGCATTGAGAACTCCTTTGGTTGAGTTCGATGCTCCTTTAAGTGACTCCATTTTTAAGACACATGTGAAATGGCATAATGAATCCCCCCATATAAAATAATGAACCCAAGAAAATGCTAGAGATTGTCTTCAAAGAGCAATATAGATCTCCCTGTGCTCTCCTTCTCTGGCTGTGTGTTTTCTTATTTTCTTTATAACCATTACTTTTCTCGTTGTCGGGCTCATGACCAAATAACCCAACAAGAACAAAAGAACTTCAATATAATATAAAACGTTGTCTCTCCACCTGGTCTCAGCGGTCCCCTCCGACTCTGCCTGTCACTCGGCTGGGGAGATCATTGTGGCATAACTAAGCTTTCTAATTCCATGCCAGGGGCAAACGGAAAACACTAAAGAGAAAAGACGTCTTCTACCTGCTCTGCTATAAGGACAAATAATGATGTCAGCTTCTATTTAGCTCCATACAGTGATCTGAGTAAACTCTTCTGTCTTGCTGGAACTTGTAAACATTTTGGCACAAGCACTCTGTAAGCTGGGGTCGGCTGCCATGGGGCTAGCGAGCGTTTAGTGAAGTTGGCAGATGGTCCAGTGGGAAAATCAACAGTAAATGTGACGTTGGCATCTCAGACTCGTGTTTCCCTTGAGTCCTGAGAGTATACATCGTTTCTGAAGAAAAATATTTGAATGATGTACAGAGTATTACGAGGGAATTTAGAATAAGTACACAGATAGGATCCGCATTGGCAAAGAACTGCCCTTATAAACCTCAACCTCGTTTTAAATGTTAGCAGTTCAATCACATACTGCTCAGCCTTTGAAAACGAATAAACAAGCATAATTTCAGATATCTTGTTGTTAAAATAAAAAGGATGAAACTTAAAAGTAAGATTTTTTTGCTTCTATGTAACAGAAGACGTAAATCAGTGACCTCTCCGTTTTGTGCTCTATGTCAGCCTCAGTCTGGAGTATTTTCTATTTTCCCTGATTTCCCCAGTTTGTTTAGTCAGAGTTCAGTGATGTTTTATCAGTCGGTAGTTGCACATTCTGTTACTTTATGCTAGCCAGGAAAGAAAGATTAATTGCAGATATCCTTAAAGACATTTCTTTAGTTAATGATAACATAATATGTAGCATTTTAGTAGGACCTAATTCTTATTAATATTTTAATTAATTTTATTTATTCGTATGTTTAAATTCATGTAAGTTACCAATCCAACTGCATTTCTCCAATGTACTTAGCTCATATCTCACCTCTCTTGTAGAGCCAATCTAATTATAGGTGTTTCCACATTGACTATAGTTCCTTGTTGATTGACAACCAGTACTTACACCTGACATGTCCTCTGGTATCTCACTCGCCATTTCCAAGTTTTTCTCTCTCTCTTATGTCTGTTGGATGCGGAGGAGGTTCTTTCTGCCTCTTCTGTTTGGTCACTCTAAAGTCTCTTCTACCACTTCTTAAAGTTCCAATAGTTCAGCCATATTTATATTTTTAGAAACTTTTAAACATGATCAAAAACACACATTTTTTTATTGAGCACTAAAAACATTTATAATTCTCATAAAAGCTCTTATGAACTATTAAAATGTATCATAATAGCTATTATCTCAGAAACATAAGCAACTCTTATACCCAACATTTACCTTTATTTTGGGTCAATATTTAGAAATTCAAATTTATTGCTTTCTTCCAGTAACTACTGATCAATCCAGAATCTTTCAGGATTTCAGAAAGTGATCAAGTGATGACTATGTCTTTGTGAACCCTGAGGTATGACACTTGGAAGTGATAAAAAAACCCCAGAAATAATAAAAGAAATTTCTGCCTCTCCTGTATTCCATTGCCTGGTCCTTTCTTCAACTGCACAGCAGTAAGTTCAACTCACTGCCTTCAGAAAAGTTATATAAGTAAAAATGTAAACACAAGGAAAACAATTTCTTTAAACCAAGTTAGGAAACAGCATTTCAAAATAGATTTTTGGAAGATGCAATTGGCTTGAGAGTGAGAGAGAATGAAAAAAAATATTTTGGGGAAGATGGTGTTACAATCTCAAAATTAGAGACTTGATGGTCTCTGACTCCCAACTTTATATATAAACAACAGATTTGAAAAAAATAGAAAAGCGAGACTAATCAAGCTCTTGCTCCCATGATTGGAGGAGGGGAGAGTAACTGTTGTGAAATACGCCCAGAGCCTTCTCTATAATCAAGTCCTACTCTCGGGAGGGGTTAGGGAAAACTTGGCAGTAGCCTTATCCCACCAGCCAGGGGAGGGGCCTTCCTCCCACTCCAGCCCCCTCTATTCTTCCTGTGTCTCTTGAGGAGAAAAACAAGTACAAAGTCAACAGGGATCAGGCCTTCCAGGAACTAGACTGGGAACACTGCAGGTGGGGAAGGTTGTAAGAGGCACAAGGTAGGAGGAGTACTCACACCAATGGAGAAACATTTGTGAAAGTCATCGTCCCAAGACACAGGCCATGAAAACCCTGGAATTTAATGGGAATGTTAGAGACTGGTCCTCTCCCTCGCATCTTGCCGCCACACCACCATGACTCTAGTATAGCGACAGAGGATTACAGCTGAGAGAGCTGCGAGACACAGACCCTGCTGAGGAGGAGCACTCAGGGAATCCCAAAGCTAAGAGTGGAGACAGGATGTCTCTAGAAGAAGGTAAAGTCCTGAACACCTACAGCAAACACTGAACACAGCGCAATTTCTAGCCATAATAATTTAAATCTGTGCACTAAATGTCTATCTACTTCAATCTTTATAATCCCACTCATGTCCTGCATTCAATAAAAGATACAAGCATTCCAAAAATCTGAAGAAAAAAAGCAGTCCTACAACTAGGCTCAGATATGACAGGTGTTGTATGAAACAGACAGGGAATTTAAAATAACTGTGATTAGTATGTTAAAGGTTCTAATGACAAGTTAAATAATATGCAAGATAAGATAGGCCATTTCATCAGAGAAATGAAAAATAGGCCATAATAGCAGGCCTCACCTGTCCAAAGACAGTGCCAGCAGACACATCCAGAAACCCAAAATGAGTTGACTGGTAAAGAGCTCTCTGTCAAAGCAAACCCACAGAGCCCGGGAGAGGAGGCCGCTTACTCGGATGTGCAGATAACAATGTAAGGAAACAAGGATCTTGACAAATCAGGTGAATATGACCCACCAAAGGAAACTAAAATAAACTAAACTAAACTTAAGCCCCAATAACTGACCCTAAATAAATGGAGAGCTATGAACTGTTAGACAAAGAACTCAGAAAACTCTTCTTAAGGAAGTTTAGTGAACTACAAGGAAACACAGACAACTAAATAAAATTAGAAAAATAATGCATGAACGAAATGAGAAGTTCTACAAGGAAATTGCAGTTGTCAAAAAAAAAACCCCAAACCCAGAAATCCTAAAGTTGAAAAATATAATAACCAAAATGAAGAATTCAATAGAGAATTTCAAAAGTAGACTCAACCAGGCAGAATAAAGAAATCAGTGGCCTGAAGGATAAGACATTGGAAATGACACAGTCAGAGGAAGAAAAAGAATAAAAAAGAGTGAAGAAAGCCCATGGGAATAAGGAGACACAATGAAAAGAAAGAATATTTGCATTTTGAAAATTCCAGAACAAGAAGAGAAAGTGAAAGGGATAGAAAATACATTTAAAGCAGTGATGGCTGAAAACATACCAAACCTAGGGAGAAAAATGGACATCCAGATCCATGAGGCCCAAAAGAGCCCAAATAAGTTGAACTCAAGAAAGGCTACACTGAGCCACATTATAATTAAGTTGTCAAAAGTCAAAGACAAGGAATTTTAAGAGCAGCAAGAGAAAAGAGAAAAGTTACATACAAGGGAACCCTTATAAGACTATCAGCAGATTTCTTAGCAGAAACTTTTCAGCCAGGGAAGGAGTGGGATGACATACTCAAAATGCTAAAAGAAAATAACTTAACCATGAATTCTGTAACTGGCAAAGCTGTTCTTCAGAAACGAAGGGAGGATGAGAAGACTTTCCCAAACAAAAGCTGAGGGAGTTTGTTGCCACCAGAGCTGCCTTACAAGAAATGCTAAAGGACATTCTTTGAGGGGAAGTGAAAGAATGCTAATTAACATCATGAAAACACAAAAAGGCAGTGTAAATCTCACTGGTAATGATAAAGGCATAGTTGTAGTTAGATTCTGCAATACGGTAATAGTGGTGCATAACTTGCAGCTCTTGTTTAAAACATAAAAAGATAAAAAGACAAGTGTAGCAAAAGTAATCATAGATACAATAATCTACTAGTACACAATAAAAATATGTAAATTGTAATAGCAATAATCTAAAAATGAGAGTAGACTCAAATAAATAAAATCATAAGTAAAAGAGGAGACATTACAATGGACAACTCAGAAATAAAAAATGATTGTAAGGAAGTATTATGAACATTTATATGCCCCAAAAACCAGATAACCTAGAAGAAACGGTTAAATTCATAAAAAACACACAACCTACAAAACAATGAATGAATTAAGAATAAATAAAAAGCCTGAAAAGACCAATAACAAATGAGGAGATTAAATCATTGATTAAAAACCTCTGGGCGGAATTCGACCTGAGGATTTAACAAGTAAATTTTACCAAACAAATGTTTGGTAAACTAATACCAGTTCTTCTTAAACTCTTTGCAAAAATTTAAGGAGAGGAAACACTTCCAAACTCACTCTTATGAAGCCAGCATTGTCCCAATACCAAGACCAGACAAGGACACTACAAGGAAAGAAAACTGTAGGCCAATATCCCTGATAAACGTAGATGCAAAAATCTTCAATAAAATACTAGCAAACCAAATCCAACAGCACATTAAAAGGATCATAAACCATGATCAAGTGGGATTTATCCCAGGGATGCAAGGATGGTTCAACATGCAAATCAATCAATGCCGGACAATACATTAACAAAATAAAAGAAACAAACCCACATGATCATCCCAATAGATGCAGAAAAAGCATCTAAGGTCAACATCCATTCATGACTAAAACTCTCAACAAAATAGAATAGATATACAAGGAACTTGACCTCAATACAATAAAAGTCATATATGGCGAGCCCACAGCTAACATAATCGATGGGGAAAATGGAAAGTGCTCTCTCTAAGACCCAGTACAAGGCAAGGATGTCCACTCTGGCCTCATCTTCTCAATATAGTACTGAAAGACTTGGGGCAATTAAACAAGAAAAAGAAATAAAAGGCACCCAAATCCAAAAGGAAAAAGTAAAATTACCTCTATTAGCAAGGGATGTGATCACGTATGTTAAAAACCCTAAAGATTCCTCAAAATAACTGTTAGAACTAATAAGCAAATTTAGTAAAGTTGCAGGATACCACATCAACAGACAAAAACCTGTTGTGTTTTTATACATGAATAATGAACTATCTGAAAAGGAAATTTTTAAAAAATCCCATTCAAAATACCAAAAAAATGAATAAAATCCTTAGGAGTAAACTTAACCAAAGAGGTGAAAGACTTGTACACTAAAAATTATAAAATATTGATGAAAGAAATTTAAAAAGATCAATGGAAAGACATCCCATGTTTATGAATTGTGTGAATGAATATGCTGAAATGCCGATACTACCCAACATGGTCTACAGAGTCAATACACTCTCCTTCAAAGTCTCAATGGCATTCTTTACAGAAGCATTTTTTAAAATCCTAAAATTCATATGAAACCACTATACAACCTGAATAGCCAAAGGAATTGATCAAGAAGAATGAAGCTAGAGGCATCACACTTCTTGATTTCAAAATATATTACAAAGCTATAGTAATCAAAACAGCATGGTACTGACATAAAAACAAGCATATAGACCAATAGAACAGAATAGAAAGCCCAGAAATAAACCAATACATTTACAATCAACTGATCTTCTGCAACAATGACAAAACACACAATGGGAAAGAAAAGCTTCTTCAACAAACGGCACTGGGAAAACTGGATCTCTACAGGCAAAAGAAAGAAACAGGACTCCTATCTTACACCACTCACAAAAATTAGCTTGAAGTATATTAAATAAAACCATAGATTTTAAATCATAATCTCTGAAACCATAAACTAATAGAAGAAAATAGGGAAAAGTTTCCTTAACATTTTTGTGGGCAATGATTTGTTTGATATAGCACCAAAACTATGGGCAACAAAACCAAAAACAGACAAGTGAGACTACATCAAACTAAAAAGCTTCTGGATAGCAAAGGAAACAATCAAGAGTGTAAAGGCAACCTACAGAATGGAAGAAAATGTTTTCAAACCATATATCTGATAAGAGGTTAATATCAAAAAAAATATATGAACTCAAATAACCCAATAGCAAAAAAAAAAAAAATCCCCATTAAAAAATCTGAAGACACCTCAAAAGAAGAAACACAAATGGCCAACAGGCACATGCAAATGTGCTCACCATCACTCATCATCAGGGAAATGCAAATCAAAACCACAATAAAATATTTCACACCTCTTAGAATGACTATTATCAGAAAGACGAAAGATAACAAGTGTTAGGGCCGGCCCTGTGGGCTAGTGGTTAAGTTCGATGTGCTCCACATTGATGGCCCAGGTTCCGTTCCCAAGCATGGACCTACACCACTTGTCACAAGCCATGCTGTTGCAGTGACCCACATACAAAATAGAGGAAGATTGGCACAGATGTTGGCTTAGGGTGAATGTTCCTCAGCAAAAAGAAATAAATAAAAATAAAAGATAAGTGTGGGCAAGGTTGTGGTGAAATTGGAACCCTTATATACAGTTAGTGTGAATCTTAATTGGTACAGCCATTATGGAAAACAGTATGGAGGTTTCCCAAAAAATTAAAAATAGAACTACGAATACACTAACAATGAACTAACAGAAAAAGAACTCAAGAACTCAATCCCATTCACAATCGCAACGAAAAGAATAAAATACCTTGGGATAAACTTAACCAAGGAAGTGAAGGATCTATACAATGAAAACTACAAGACTTTCTTGAAAGAAATAGGCGATGACATAAAGAGATGGAAAGACATTCCATGCACATGGATTGGAAGAATAAGCATAGTTAAAATGTCCATACTACCTAAAGCAATCTACAGATTCAATGCTATCCCAATCAGAATCCCAAGAACATTCTTCACAGAAATTGAACAAAGAATCCTAAAATTCATATAGGGCAACAAAAGACTGCGAATTGCTAAAGCAATCCTGAGCAAGAAAAACAAAGCCGGCGGAATCACAATCCCCGATTTCAAAACATACTACAAAGCTACAGTGATCAAAACAGCATGGTACTGGTACAAAAACAGGTCCACAGATCAATGGAACAGAATTCAAAGCCCAGAGATAAAACCACACATCTATGGACAGCTAATCTTCGACAAAGGAGCAGAGGGCCTACAATGGAGAAAAGAAAGTCTCTTCAACAAATGGTGCTGGGAAAAATGGACAGCCACATGCAAAAGATTGAAAATTGACCATTCTTTTTCACCACACACCAAAATAAACTCAAAATGGATCAAAGACCTAAAGATTAGGCCTGAAACAATAAGTCTTCTAGAAGAGAATATAGGCGGTACACTCTTTGACATCAGTTTCAAAAGAATCTTTTCGGACCCTATAACTCCTCAGTTGAGGGAAACAATAGAAAGAATAAACAAATAGGAGTTCATCAGACTAAAGAGCTTCTTCAAGGCAAGGGAAAACAGGATTGAAACAAAATAACAGCTCACTAATTGGGAAAAAATATTTACAAGCTACTTATCTGACAAAGGGTTAATCTCCATAATATACAAAGAACTCACACGGCTTAAGAACAAAAAAACAAACAACCCGATCAAAAAATGGGCAGAGGACATGAACAGACATTTCTCAAAAGAAGATATGAATATGGCCAATAGACACATGAAAAGATGTTCATCATCGCTAATCATCAGGGAAATGCAAATCAAAACTACACTAAGATATCACCTTACCCCCGTTAGATTGGCAAAAACATCCAAAACCAAGAACGACAAATGTTGGAGAGGTTGTGGAGAAAGAGGAACCCTCATACACTGTTGGTGGGAATGCAAACTGGTACAGCCACTATGGAAAACAGTATGGAGATTTCTCAAAAAGTTAAAAATAGAAATACCCTATGACCCAGCCATCCCATTACTGGGTATCTATCTTAAGAACCTGAAATCAGAAATCCCAAGAGTGCCTTGCACCCCTATTTTCATCGCAGCATTATTTACACTAGCCGAGACGTGGAACCAATCTACATGCCCAGAAACTGATGATTGGATAAAGAAGATATGGTATATATACACAATGGAATACTACTCAGCCATAAAAAAAGACAAAATTGGCCCATTTGCAGCAACGTGGATGGACCTCGAGGGTATTATGTTAAGCGAAATAAGCCAGTCAGAGAAAGACGAACTCTATATGACTCCACTCATAGGTGGAAGTTAACATATTGACAAGGAGATCTGTTTGGTGCTTACCAGGGAAAAGGGGGGGTGGGGGAAGGGCACAAAGGGGGAAGAGGTGTACCCACAACATGACGAACAATAATGTACAACTGAAATCTCACAAGATTGTAATCTATCATAACATTAATAAAAAATAAAAATAAATAAAATAAAACCTCAGAAATTTAAAAAAAAAAATAGAACTACGATATGATCCAGCAGTCCCACTTGTGGGTATATAGCTGAAGGAAACAAAATCAGTATCCTGAAGAGATATCTTCACTCCTGTGTTCATTTCAGGATTATTCACAGTAGCCAAACATGAAAATAACCTAAATGCCCATCATTGGATGAATGGATAATGAAAATGAGGTATATACACACATACATGTACAAACAGAGAATGGAATATTATTCAGTCTCTAAAAAGGAGGGAAATTCTGCCATTTGTGACAATATACAGGAAGCTGGAGGATATTACCTTATGTGAAATAAGGTAGATGCAGAAAGACAAAAGTTTACTCAAAAAAT
The DNA here is from genome assembly GCF_021613505.1 of Equus quagga. Taxonomy (NCBI): domain Eukaryota; kingdom Metazoa; phylum Chordata; class Mammalia; order Perissodactyla; family Equidae; genus Equus; species Equus quagga. The sequence continues at coordinate 82,755,210 of NC_060282.1, read as the reverse complement.
GTAATTTGGTTTGTGCTCCTTATGACCAAGAGCTATCAGACACATACACTGCTGTTTTAGTGTGAAATCAAAGGATAATGTATGAAAGAATAAATATACAGTCATGTGTTGCTTACGACAGGAATATGATCTGAGAAATGTGTTGTCCGGCAATTTCATCACTGTTGGAACATCATAGAATGTGCTTACACAAACACACCTATGCTATATGGTAGTATTCTTATGGGACCACCATCGTATATGCAGTCCATTGTTGACCAAAACATTATTATGTGGCGCATGACTTTAGTTATAAGGGAAATGAGGATATTTGCAATATTTATTAGGAAAGTAGAAGAAAGAAGTTGGGATGTTGAGACAGGATGTGGAGTAAAATAAAACAGAATTTAAAGTTTTTGTCTTATGACATTGGAAGAGAAGAGAGGCACGATTAACAGAAATATTTTTAAAATCCAGGAAGAGGAATAAATTTGAGAATATATCTGAGTGCTCCAGTTTCGTAAATGTCAAGTTTGACTTCTGCTCCTGGACATCCAAGTACAAAGGTCAACGAAGCCATTATTAGGACATAACAGTCAGAAGATATGTTGGGTCTGAGATAAAGATCTTGTACTAACACACAGAAAGACAGTAGCTAAAATCCTAACTGTAAAATGCCACGGTAGAGTTTTTTGAAAAAAGCTAAGCTAATGAAAGAGAATGAGAAAAGACAGAGAGGAAGTAAGGGAGTTCTAAAAGACAGACGTTTCTGAAAAATCTGCATTAAGAGTTCAGGAAGTGCTTCTAAAATGAAAAACAGAAACAGTAAAAGCAATGTCTGATTAAATAAAAAGAAGAGAGGATGGCTGGAATCAGACCTGTTCAGTAGGGTCCAGTACTAAAGAGACAGACATCTATGTTAGCGGGATGGACACCATAAGGTTTGGACACACTGAGAAGTGATTGATTATCCAAGGAGATTGGTCTCAATAGATCAGCAGGGAACAAAAGTGGAAGTGGTAGAAGATGATACGTTGTGTTCAATTTCATGACATGAATAGGGTAAAAAATTACAAAATGAAAGCAGAAGTGGAAGATTGGGGTTTTGTTTGAAGACCTAGATAAATTTCTATATTCGAACAATTATAAGCTCCTTGAATCAGGTAAGTCACTTAAGCTACTTTGTTATCCAAACTTCACGTGTTAAATGCATATACAACATTTGTAATACCTCACAGGGAAATCATTGTTTGATTTTTGTCAGATTTTTTTGTTACATAGAATTGTATCTATAACTAAAGATGATATCTCATAGAATTGGTTTGAAAAATAATGTACTTGGGAGCTTTGTAACTGAGGAATGTTACATCAACATAGAGTTAGTAAAGGCAAGGAAAAAATGTAACATAGCTTGAGTGAGGAAAGGATCTTTTTTCTTGAATGCAAGAAACAGTACATGTTTTTTAAAAGCAAGGAAAAAATAATGGGGAAGATGCAAAAAAATGAAAAGGATTGATGAAACAACAAAATGGCAAGTGATGAGTTAAATGCTATTGAAAGAAGAAAGGAGGAATTCTACCATTCAACAAATATCTGAGCATTTATTATGAAACAGGCATTGATCACATAGTGGGAATAAAGTGGTAAAAATGTACAGGTTTCCTGATTTGGGGTAGTTACATTCTTGATGGTTCGCAGGTTTGTTTCTTTGGCACTTTAAATATGTCATCCCTTGCCTTCTGGCCTCCATGTTTTCTCATGGGAAAAATGCTATTAATCTTATAGAAGATCTCTTGTGTATGAGAATTTTATTGTCTCTTTGTCTTTGTTTTTTGATGGTTTGATCACAATGTGTCTCTGTATCTCATGAGTTTATCCTATTTGGAGGATGTGCAGCTTCCTGGATGTGTAAATTCAAGTGTTTTATTAAACTTGGCGAGTGATCAATTATTATTCCTTCAAATATTCCTCCTGCCCTTTCTCTTTCTCCTCTAAATGGGACTCCCACAGTGCATTTGTTGGTGTGTGTGATGATGCTCCACAGGTTGCTTAAACTGTGTCAATTTTTCTTCATTCTTTTTTCCTTCTGCTTCTCAGACTGAATAATTTCAATCACATCTTCAAGTAGCTGATTCTTCTACAGGCTCAAATCTGCTGTTGAATTTCTCTGGTGAATTTTTCATTCAGCTATTTAATCTTTAGCTCCAGAATTTCTATTTGGGTTTGTAATGTCTATCCTTTTTTTAATATTCTCTATTTTTTTGGACATTACTCTCCTAGTTTTCTTTAGTCCTATGTTCATAATTCCCTTTAGCTCTTTGAGAATACTTAAGATGGTTGATTTAAAGTCCTTTTTTAGTAAATCCAATGTCTGGTCTTCCTCAGGGATGGTTTCTGTCAATTTCTTTTTATCTGGTGAATAGGCCATGCTTTTCTCTTTATTTACATGCCATGTAATTTTTTATTGAGAACTAAACATTTAGATTATTATAATGTGGTAACTATGGACATGATATTCTCCACCTTCCCCAGGGTTTGCTCTTGTTGTTGGTTAGTGCTGAAGTCATCTATTTGTTAACTGACTTTTCCAAATTACTTTTGCAATGATTGTATTCCTTGTTTCATGTAATTATTGGCATTTCTATTCCATTATCTAAGTGGTCAGCCAGTAACCTGACAGAGATTTCCTTCAATGCTAAAATTTAACATCCTTTCTTCATTAAACACTTCTTTGATTGTTGTTAGCATTTTTTGTGTTTTTTCTAATTTATTTTTTCTGAGAAAGATTAGCCCTGAGGTAACATCTGTGCCCATCTTCCTCCACTTTATGTGTTGATCACCACCACAGCATGGCATTGCCCCTGTGCCACCTGGCCAGCCCCTGTTAGTTTTTGATGTGATTCTGGAGTTCTGAACTGTTGATTCTGACAGTGTTTGCCAGATTTATGGATGATTTGGTGGAAGGATGGATCTTTCAAGCTCCCTACTCCTCCACTGTCAGTGACATCACTCTTATTTTTCTAAGAGAAAGTCACGTCTCTCTCTTCTCTAAGGGGATTACTCCAGCTGACTACCCCACACCTTTGAAGAGCTCAGAGATAAATGTCAGCTCAATGTGTATTCTTTTTTATGCTGTGGCAAATTGATTTTATTGCAACAAGAGGGGATGTAATTACTTAGCCCTGAAAACTGAAATCTAAAAATCAACCATGGAGCCAAGGCTACAATTACATTTAATAATTGTATTCATGGAATGGTCAGTTAATGAGCAAATACTGTACTGCTGCACACTGAGTAGCTGGGAAGATACAATAGTAAATGAACTGCACTAGACTTCTTCAAAGATAGCAAAATCTAATTAGTGGGATATTTATGACACAGTTAAACATCATTTCTGAGGCAACAACTTAGAAATTGAAACCAAGGGTCTCAATCTAGCTGTCAGCAGACAAAAGGCAGCCCCAAAGCACGCTGTCATCCTGGCCATCACGTTGGCTTTTGTTTCATTTGCTTGTGGTCTGGTTTTCGTGTTATTTGACTACTTTTGGTTGAGGCATGCACTCTCCATGTCAGCATATTTGCTACGATTCTTTAGTATCTCACATCCAGCTCATACATTTGTTGTCCTTTACTGGCCCTTGAAGGTGGCTCAGTTCGTGACGCTTTCTTCATATTATATGCTACGATTTTGTATAACCAAGGGAGGAGCAATCTTAGCTCTTATCGTCAAGAGATTAAACATTATGAACATTTTTAAGTGGAACTGTGTAGCACTGATTTACTCTAGATTCCGCCATTTCTCTTTTGCTGGATTAGTGCGCAAAATCTCACTTTAGAAATCCCAGTTGGGCTCTCTGCCTTCTTTGGATTTAGAAAGAGACAGACAGAAATGCAATAGAAATTTATTATGCTGAATCTATATGCATGGACAAAAGTTCTAACAGCCTGGATAACAATGCAACGATATTTATACCTGGATTTACAAATATGGAGATTTGGAAGCAAAACCATTGATAGACAATTTTCAAAATAGCTCTAGGCTCATTATCAACCTGCATTTATGTGTCTTACAAGTAAAAGCAAACCGTGAAATTTGGAAATTGGTCAATCACTGTTTATTGAGTGCTTCCTCTGTGCTCTGTTCTGTTCACGTGGCTTACAGCTGTAGCTTCATTGACTGAAGTGAGTCACTGCACGATCAATATGGCTGGGGCAATTTTATCAGTCATAAAATCTGACTGGGACAAAGAAATAGACATTTGTGTTTATCCTGCAGTTCATGTTACCAATTACATCACTTCTATATGGGCTGTTTAAATAATTAAGAAACAGATAACAGTTCTCCTAATAACTCAGATTGTTTAGATAAAGCCCCAAAAGCTATCCTTTCTGCCGTATCCATTGTGTGTAAACACAACTTTATCAGGATGTTCCTAAATATTTCTATGTAAATCAATTTCATTTTAAAAACCTCTTTTCCATCTTATATTAATTTCATTTTTTATTTTAATATTTTCTAATATAAACAAGGATAGCACATCTTTAAGTTACTGAAAATAGATGTCAACAGAATAGAGAATGGCAAGAGACCTGGGAAATATTTTGAAGGAACAAAATAAAATCATTCTTCCACTTAATCTTTGATTAATGGCACAAGAAAGAAGACTGAAAATTGGCTTTCTGAAGAGTCTCACAGAACTCCGAACTCCCACCAACCACGCTTGACCTCAACCTGATATTATTTAGTTCCGTAGGTGGGATGGAGGAGAGAGGATGAGAGACCAGAGGGCTCGCAGGAGTTGCTGTTGCTCTAACAGCACAGAACCAGCATTGACAAAACCCTTCCCAGGAAGCTTTCACCAGAGGTCACACTTCAGCTGTTTGATGGTTTCTTTCTTCTTTGTACGGAGCAAGCAAAGGAGAGCAAAGATCTTGACAGAAGCATAACCGGCTGTTCACACTGTTCTCTCACTCCCTTCTCCTCGACATTATAAGGTAGCTAGAAACATGAAAAGCTCATGGATTAAGAAAAATCCTCCTCTTCAAAGAGAGAGTATAGAATAAATTTGCCTTCTTGTCAAACATTTGGTAGAAAATACATAACATGCATTTTGTTTTCAGTCTAAGTGTTTTAAATACGCAAATAAAAGAGGATCCAGAAATAGTCTAACATTCCAAAGACATGTTTTATTTGTTTGTTTTTCTTTTTGGAATATTTATTTGAAAACAGTCTTTGTTCCATTTCCAAAGTTTTAATATAGAGAATTGGAATATTTTAACGAAGGCTGAGGTTATTATTTGATAAGTATGATTGCTTGTTCATATGTATTGGGGGTAATGTCCTATATTAATTATGTAATTTCATTTTAGCAATGGCTTTTTTCCTTAAAGCCCAGAATACTTCTTTAAGGGGAATCCCAAATGAGCATAAACTGACATTCAGAGTCTATTTCCAAAAAGCTGGGTATAGACAGCCCCCCGGGGGTTTAGTGGCCAAGGTACAGGTGTGGGTATTTTCAGGGAGTTGAGAAAACCTGTTAAAAAAGAACATTTATGGGGGCTGGCCCCGTGGCCGAGTGGTTAAGCTCGCGCGCTCCGCTGCAGGCGGCCCAGTGTTTCGTCGGTTCGAATCCTGGGCGCGGACATGGCACTGCTCGTCAGACCACGCTGAGGCAGCGTCCCACATGCCACAACTAGAGGAACCCACAACGAAGAATACACAACTATGTACCGGGGGGCTTTGGGGAGAAAAAGGAAAAAAAATAAAATAAAATCTTTAAAAAAAAAAAAATGAATAAACCCTTTCTATTAAAAAAAAAAAAAAAAAAAAAAAAAAAAAAGAACATTTATGGGCACAGGCCTGGTGCCATAGTGGTTAAGTTTGTGTGCTCTGCTTCAGCGGCCCGGGGTTCATGGGTTTAGATCCTGGGCACAGACCTAAGCACCAATCATCAAGCCATGCTTTGGCAGCATCCCACATACGAAAAATAGAGGAAGATTGCCACAAATATTAGCTCAGCAACAATCTTCCTCAAGCAAAAAAGAGGAAGATTGGCAACTGATGTTAGCTCAGGGCCAGTCTTCCTCACCAAAAAAACAGAAAGAAAGAAAAAACAGCTATGAAATTCCATGAGTGAATAAAGATTAAGGAAAAATAAGGTAATCAACAGGATGAGGAATAATGATGGCAGCATGACCATCCCCAGTCTGACCTCATGAAAAGGAAACGCTATTTTTAATATTCTCCAATTTTTTTTAAGACTTCCTACCAGGTAGCACTTCATGAATACAAATATTCTGTTAATAGGCTTTCTGCACCCACAGAAACAGTGGTAAATTATCAACTGTTTTTAAGCAGACGTGGCAAGGTAGGACCTGGCAGGAAGTCATTATGGACTGAAGCAATAAGAACTGTGTAGGATTCTAGCTTTGGAGCCTCAGAACTACTTTAGGAACTCTGCAGGAAGCTAACATCCTACATAAGGAAAGAGTTCCATGCCAGTTGAATTTAAGGATTAAAGTTAAAATGACCTCCTGTTATTTACACTGAAAGCAGTGCTGAGAAGCTTTGGGTCCTTCCTTTTAAAGGTATAGAAGACCTTGCAGTGGTGTGGCTCCCGCCTACTCTGAAGAACTCCAGAATCAGCCCCTGAGGAGACACGAGAGGGTCCTCAGACTCACGTCGTTCTTCATGTGGCATGCAACATAGTCTCCAAACCGTCTCAGTTCCATTTCCTCCTCATTGTGCAATGCCCCAATTTACCTTTATCTGGGGAAATTATTCCTTGTCCCTATATTTTGAAGCGTTTATGGCTTTAACATTATCTTACCTACACTGGATATTATCTGTGCAGCAATGTCTATTAAAGTTTCTTTTAATTGTAGTAAAATATACATGACATAAAATTTATGATTTTAACAATTTTCAGGCATACAGTTCAATGGCATTAAGTGCATTCACATCACTGTGAAATCATCACCACCATCAGCCTCCAGAACTTTTTCGTCTTCTCAAACTGAAACTTTTTTCCCATTAAACAAGAGCTCGTCATCTACCCCTGTGCCCAGCCTCTGGCAACCACCATTCTACTTCTGATTCCTATAAATTTGACGATTCTAGGTCCCCAGTGTAAGCGGAATCATAGCAGTAATCATCCTTTGGAGTCTGGCTTATTTCACTTAGCGCAATGTCTTCACAGTTCATCCTTTTTAAGGTTGAATAATATTCCATTGTATGTATGTACCACATTTTGCTTACCATGGATGCACATTTGGGTTGTTTCTACCATGTGACTATTGTGAGTAATGCTGCTATAGGCATTGATACACAAATTTCTGTTGGACCCTCTACTTTCAATTCTTTTGTGAATATGCCCAGAAGTGGAATTGTTGAATTAAGTGGCAATTTTGGGCCTAATTTTTTGAGGAATCTCCGTAAAGTTTTTCACAGTGGCTATACCATTTTAGATTCCCAACAGTAATGCAGAAGGGTTGCAATTTCTCTACATCCTTATCGAGAATTATTTTTCATTATTTGTTTTCGTGTTTTTTTATAATAGCCAACTTAAAGAGTGTGAAATGATATCTCATTGTAGATTTTATTTGCATTTCCATAATGATTAGTAACATTGAGTATCTTTTCATATACCTGTCAGCCATTGTGAGTCTCCTTTGAAGAAATGTCTGTTCCTTTGCCCAATTTTTAATAGGGCAATTTGATTTTTTTTGCTAGTGAATTGTAGTAGTTCTTAAAAATTTGGGATGTTAACCAGTTATCAGAAATAGGGTTTATAAATATTTTCTACTATCTTTAGTTTGTCTTTTCATTTTGTTGTCTGTCTCCTTTTCTATGCAGAAGCTTTTTAGTTTGACGTAGTCCCTCTTTCCCATTTTTGCTTTTGTTGCCTGGGCTTTCGGTGTCATATCCAAGAAATCATTGCCAAGACCAAGTCATGAAGTTTTCCCCTGTGATTTCTCGTAGGAGTTTTACAGTTTTAGCCTTATGTTTAAGCTTTTAATCCATTTTGAGTTTATTTTTGCGTATAGTGTAAGATAGGGGTCCAACTTTATTCTTTTAAAATCCAGTGGACATCTAGTTTTCCGAAAACCATGTATTCAAGACTACTTTTTCCCCATTGTGTATTCTTGGCACCCTATGATCAGTTGACGTATATGGTTGGGTTAATTATGGGTGTTCTATTGAGTCTGCTTTAATTTCTCTCATCAGCGTTTTATAGTTTTCAACATGCAAATCTTCCACCTCCTTGGTTAGGTTTATTTGTAAGTATTTTATTCTTTTTGATATATCAAAATGAGACTGTTTTCTTAATTTCCTTTTCAGATAGTTCATTGTTAACATGTAGAAATGGAACTGATCTTTCTATGTTGATTTTGTATCCTCCAACTTTACTGAATTCATTAGTTCTAATGGTTTTACTCCTAAAAGAAAACAGAGGAAAACCTTCTTGACATCGGTGTGGGCAATGCTTACTTGAGTATGCCACCAAAAACACAGGCATCAAAAGAAAAAACAGACAAGTAGGACTACATGAAACTAAAAAGCTTTTGCATAGCAAAAGAAACAATCAACAACATGAAAAGGCAACCTATAGGATGGAAGAAAATATTTGCAAACCATATATCTGATAAAGGATTAATATCCAAAACATATAGAGAATTCCTATACTTCAATGACAGTAAAACAAATAACCCAATTAAAAAACAGGCAAAGGAACTCAACAGACATTTCTCCAAGGAAGACATGCAAATGGCCAAAAAGTACACGAAAATGTGCTCAATGTTACTAATTATCAGTGAAGTGCAAATCAAAACCACACTGAGATATCATCTCACACCTATTAGGGTACTTACTATTTAAAAATCAAAAGATAAGTATTGGCGAGGATGTGCAAAAAAGGAATCCTTGCACATTTTTCTTGATAAGGTAAATTGTTGGAGCCCCAAAAGAAAACAATATGGAGGTTCTTCAAAAAATTAAAATAGAAATACCATATGATCCAGCAATCTCACTTCTGCGTATCTACCCCAAATAGTTGAAATCAGGATCTTGAAAAGATATTTGCATTCCCATGTTCCTTGTAGCATTATTCACAATAACCAAGACAATGAAGCAAGCTAAATATACGTTGATCGATGAATGAATAAAGAAAATGTGGTGCAAACATACAATGGAATATTATTTATCCTTAAAAAGGGAAAGTAATGCTGCCATTTGCAGTGACATGGATTAACCTGGGGGACGCTATGCTAAGTGACATAAACCAGACACAGAAGACAAACACTACAAGATGCCACTTATATGAGCAATCTAAAATTGTCAAACTAATAGAAGCAGAAAGTAAGATGGCAGTAGCCAGGAGCCGAGAGAAAGAGACAAGGGGGAGGTATCTCTCAGAGTACAAAATTGCAGTCACGCAGATGAGTAAGTCCTAGATATCTATTGTGCATCCTAGTGCCTACCATTAATAGTATTTGAATTGTATACTTAAAAATTTGCTAAGAAGGCAGATCTTGTGTTGTATTCTTATCACAAATAATAATAAAGGGGGCAAGAGGAAACTTTTGGATATGGATATGTCCATGGCATATATTGTAGTGATGGTGTCATCGGTGTATTCTTATCTCTACACTCATCAAGTTGCATATATAAAATATGTACAGCTTTTTGTATGTCAATCATATCTCAATATAGCAGTTAGAAAAAAGATTAAATGTCATTCAGAATCTCAGTCTATTAAAAAGAAGAGAGCTCCTCTGGTTGAATAAAGTTAGGACAGGACAGAGTAGAGGAAAGTAGTTTAAGTTATATCCCACTAATACATACAACATTAAAAAAAGATAACTCTCTGAAGCACTAGCTGAAATGTGTTATCACATTTCTAACCCAACCAGGACCACTTTGGTAACACAAGGTGCCTTCTTAAGTGACTCAAGAAATCATAATTCCCCCTCTGAGAGAACAGAAATACGTAAATTTATAGTTGGATAAGCTTTTGCCTTGTAATTTAGCAACAATTTTGATAAGTTATTTGGGACAAAAACAATACATTTAAAGTTGGCATAGTAAACTACATAATACTTCACTACGATATGAAATGGCTTGCAGTGCAGTGCGATGCACATTAACTAGATTCACCCTTAGACACATCCTATGCAACTCTCAATGATTTCTGACATATTTTCTGCTACATCAAATTTTAATGTTTGATTGGGGTGTGTATATAAAGATATTTATAGTCATATTTCAGGGGATGTTATGTGATTTTGCATATTTAGAATTTAAATTGTTGTTAACAATTCAATGGCAAAGATGTGGAAGCATTCCCTGCCCCAAATAAGTTTGTTTAGAACGTAAAGGTTTTGTTTTAATAACACCCTTCTCCCCTCAAGTAACGCTATATAAATAAAATCTTAAAATGTGAAGATGGCTAATAAACTGTCTTGCTTTATTTAATCAGCACAGATGGTCACTAGTCTCGGTTTACTCTGGAGAGCCGTGCATCTTGCCCTGCTGAATAAAGAGGCTACACTCTGAAAACACAACTTTATAAAATAGACTGCAGCTTTCTTTAGACTGCATAACAACCCCCCACATGGAAGTCTGTGTTTGTACCTTTACAGTTGTGATGGTGAGAAAAATCTAAGACGTTGAAATTAATCATGTACAAACACAAGAAGGATGGAATAGTAGTGAGTGCTAAAGAAAGTGCTTCCTTCCCTTCAGAAAAATGTCATGTGAAAAAGCCAGAGAATCTGTGATGGGTTTTACCCCATAACTTGGAAAGACTATTTAACAATCTTTCTTACTTTTTTTTTTTTTTTGAGGAAGACTAGCCCTGAGCTAACATCTGTGCCCGTCTTCCTCTACTGTATATGTGGGACGCCTGCCACAGCATGGCTTGCCAAGCTGTACCATGTCCACACCCAGGATCCAAAGTGGTGAACCCCAGGCCGCCAAAGTGGAACATGCGAACTTAACCACTGAGCAACCAGGCCGGCCCCTTTCTTGCTTCTTTTTGAAGGTACCACAGGAATTTTTTTAATCAGACATCAGTAAAGTGCTCTTCACATCCCTTGATGTTGAGTGTGGTTACTTGACACGACCAGGCTACAGCATCTAACATTACACTTACTGAGCCAAGGAAAGGGAAAAATAAGTCGTGACAAACAACCATCTCAGAATGATAGAAGCTGACCGTCCTTATTAAAGTCACACGTAGGTAAGAAAAGAGTATATAAATTTTGAGGAAAAAAACATTTGTTGAGAAAAAGCCGGCACATTTCAGACACTAATACTAATATTCTTCCTTTGCAAAGCAGACTATGTGGTCAGTAATTAGTGAATGTGAATGAAAGGGTACTTTTTTGTTACTAAGGTGTTTCCTTCATCCTGAGACTTCTGCTTCCAATCATATTGAATAAAATTGCCCACTTAGTCTCCTGAAATATTAAACGCACGGGAAAATTCTAAAATAAGTTTGCAAATTATACTATTATTTTCTATTATTTATTTGTCTATAAATAAAATTCATTTATTTACAAACATTTACTGAGCACAATCTTTTTGAAATATGCTGGGTGACGTGCTGGGAGTGTATTAAAAATTATGAAACAATCTATGTCCTTAAAAATTTAAATGATGTACTAGTTGGAGAAATAAAGCTTACATGGCAGAAACAAATTTCAAGCCATGAAATTTACATGTGCCCCAAAAGGAAACTTTTTTCAATTTCCTCACTAATCGAAGACCAAGTTTATCTGGAGGTAGACATTTAATCTTAGAATAAAGCTGTAAAATTGGGACTCTGCCATTTAGTGTGTTCCCCTCTCTACTTTCCTCAGTTACTCAGAGAGCTTACATGGCATCAATCAGTAACCATAGAGAGAGATGTGTCGAGCAATCTGAAGGTATCTGACATCACTCTCTGGCATTCGTTATTTTTATCTGTCCTGTCAGTTGTCTTCATGGCTTCATGCTGGCATCTTCTGAGGGATCCTGTTAACATATAGACTCAGGTTGAATAGACCTGAGCTGGTGCCTAAAATTCTGCATTTGTAACAAGCTCCCAGAGGAAGCTGCTGCTGCTCTTGCTGCTGGTCTGGGTGGGGATCATGTTCTAAGGATCTAGACACTGAAGGGTATTCTTTGTCCCCTCTCACTGGGTGACGATACCATGAGCTCTGTGTGCTCCTCACTCTGACTCCAAGGCTGATTCAGATCTGGCATCACATCTCAGACAGACGAAGAAAAGCTCTCTCATGTAGTGGAAAATATTTTTCATATGCCTACACATGCTGAATTCCTCACACCATGTTGTCTTTGGTTATTCTGATCATTGTTTCTGCTTAATGGGCTCCAGAAAATATCTACTCTAGGAAAGTTTCATCCTCCTTCAAATAAATTACTGAGTCAGGTAAATGGGCAAGATGCAGGGCATTTTCTCAGTAACTAGCTCCTAGTCATTGCTCTCAGAATTATTCCTAACTAGGAAATCTAATCTCCCCTTTGGTGAGTAAGTGAATTGGTGGAAGAAACTGGATCCACAAGTAATTTTTCAATCTGTTGTTTGACCCAGGCACTTCGTTTCGGAGGTTCAAAAACAGATAACCATCTTCTTTTGTTTTTTATGATCTATCATTTCTTCCATTCTCCAAATCATAGATGATGAATTTTAGTTTAAATAGGGAAAGGATAAAGGCAAACAAAATTATCAGAAATAAAAACCATATTTGTTAACCCATTATCTGCACTATGGCAGAGTCAGTGTTTAGACCACATCATCTCAATACTAGACAATTTTCTAGATATATTTTAACTCATGTCTGGATTTATGGGAAAATGAAGAAATTCTTCAGAAGCCATAAAATACCAGCAAACAAGCTAACAAGAATCTGACCTGATGTTAGAGCTGGGGATCTAAATCCTGAGATTTGTGGGGCTCGCCTATGTTAAGTAGTTCTCTAAACAGAGGTCCTACCAAGTATTTCCCTCTGCAAATTTTTTAACACAAGTTCTCATTTGCTTGGGATGGGAGTTAGAATGTAAATAATCCCTGAGTAAACACACTCTTAGACAAACTTCAGAGAATTTCCACGAAGTTCACAAAGACTAACATAACTTCGGCAAAAACGAATGAACAAAAAAAAATCACTAAAAATAAAGAATCAAGCTGTCAGGTACAAAGATTAGTAGAAACAAAAAGCATAGAAAAAGACATGGAAAAACTGAGGTAAAAGCATAAACTCCTGAAAAAATTATTTAAAAAACTAACTCAATAAAAATTGGAAAACTAATTGGTCCTATCATGAAAGAAGAAATTAAAATTAAGTAGATTAAAATATTCCTTTACATACCTCCCCCCATTCAAATAAAACAGAACTAAATAATTTTGCATTGGTGTTCAGAAAAATATTCAAGGAAGAGAGAGTGTCAAACTTTCCCAAGTGTCTTCACAGAATAGGAAAAAAAAGGTATATGCTCTAATGTTATTTTATGATGTTAATAGAACATAAGGTCAGTAATTGAAGAGAAAATGAAATCCAAATTTATTGAACACTGATACAGACATTCTAAGCAAATTATTAAAAATAAAGTCAAGTAGTGCATTATAGAAAGCTAAAAATACCATGAAATATGGGTTTACTCCATAAATGCAAGATTGTTTCAAAATTAGATCTAAATATAGAACAAATTAAATAGAAAAAATGATCCATATGATTCTCCCAATTAGTGATGAAAATAATTTTTAAAAAAGCAAACCAGCATTTATGGTAAAATTCTTGGCAAATTAGAAATAGATAGAAACATATTTGACCTGAAAAGCAATTAGATGGGAAACATTAAAAGCCTTCCATTTAAAATCACAATATTCTAGCCAGTGCAATAAGGGACATTACAAACAAGAATATATGACGTAGGAAAGAAGAAACAGCTTAAAAGTATCTAGAGACAAAGTCTTTGATTGGATGAGAGAATTTAGCAAGATTACTGGACAATAAGATGAATATTCAAAGACAGTATTCAAACTCAATATTCTCATTTTATTCAAGTATCATTTTTTCCTGGTTTTATTGTCTATCTGTGTTCTCTTGTAACTCATTAAGCTTCCTCAAGATGGTTACTTTGAATTCTATTCCAGGCCATTTGTAGACCTCCATTTCTTTAGGTTGGTTACTGTATATTTGTTTTCTTCTTTTGACTGTGTTATGTTTTCTCAATTCTTGTTCCTAGTAGCTTGGCATTAGTATATGCACATTTGAAGAAACAGCTACAATGTCCAGTCTTTATGGACTGGGATTGATTGGGAAAGATCTTCACCAGTCAACCTGGTTGAGGTCCTGTATCTTGGCTCCTAGCTGCTCCAGTTGTCTGGTCTTTTCCCCCCCCAGGAACCTGTAATATCTTGCTCTCTCTCATCTGTGACTATGTAAATTCCTTCAGAATTCTGTGTGAGGTGGGCCAGAAACCAGAGAGCACCAAAAGTTCAGGATGTTGGACCCAAGCTCCATTTCTCCTTCCCTCTTAGAGGAGAGGCCTCAGTTATGTGCCTCCTCTAAGCTTCACAGAGCCAAGCCAGTTGAAGAAAGATGCTGCAGAAGAAATAGAAATAATTAAAAAGAACCAAAAATAAATGCTGGAGCTGAAGAATATAACTGAAGTAAAAAATTCACTAGAAGGGTTCAACTTCAGACACGATTGAGTAGAAGAAGGAATCAATGAGCCCAAAGATAGGCCATTTAAAATTATGCAGTCAGAAGAGCAAAAAATAAAAAGACTGAAAAAACCATATAGAAATCCTAAGGAATTTGTGGGACACCGTCAACAGAACCAATATATGGGAGTCCCAGATGGAGAAAACAGAAAGGGGAAGAAAGCTTATCTAAAGAAATAATGGCTGAAAATTTCTCACATCTTGAGAGAGAGATAAGGAAGCTCAAAGAATTCTAAGTCAGATGAACCCAAATAAAACTATGCCAAGGCACCTTATAGTCCAACATTCACCAGTCAAAAACAAGGAAAAAATTTTGAAAGAGCAAAAGAAAATTGACTCATTATATACAAAGAAGCCCCTATAAGACTACTGGCAAGTTTCTCAGCAGTAATCTTGTGGGCCATAAAAGAGCAGGATGATATATTCAAAGTGCCAAAAGAAAAACACTATAAACCAAGAATATAATACTTAGCAAAACTATCCTTCAGAAACGAAGGAAAGACTTTCCCAGGGAAAAAAAAAGCTGAGAGTTCATCAGCACTGCACCTGCCTGACTAGCAATGATAAAAGCAGTTCTTCAGGGTTAAACAAGAAGATTCTAAAAGCAACATGAAAACGTACAAACATATGAGACTCATTAGTAAAGGTACATATATAGACAAATACAGGATACTGTAATACCATAATGGGCTTTATAAGTCACTTTTCAGTCTAACATAAAAATTAAAAACAATAGTATATAGAATAACTATCAATTTAAAAATTGTTAATGGATGCACAATATAAAAGATATAAAGTGTGACATCGATAATACACGATGTAGGGGAAAGGCGAAAATGTAGTTTTTGTATGTGATTGAGATTAAGTGGTTATCAGCTTAAAATAGAGAGTTATAACTTTAACCTGTTTTATGTAAGCACAGTGGTGAACAAAAAGAAAATACATGCAGTAGATACACAAAATTAAAATATGAAGTGGTCAAAGTATATAAATTAAATATAAATATAAATAAACTATAAAAGAAATCAAATCACATAGGAAGATGCTAAAAGAGGCACTTAAGAATCAAAAGAACCACAATCAGACAGAAAACAATGAACAAAATGACAATAGTAAGTCCTTACCTACTAATAATTACTTTATACATGAAGGATTAAATTGCCAATCAAAAGACATAGAGTGGCTGAATGGATTAAAAAAACAAGATCCACAAAATTTACTGTCTACAAAATACTCATTTTAAAATTAAAGAAACATAGGCTGAAAGTGAAGGGATAAAAAAAAAAATATTCCATACAAAGGATAAACTAAAGAGAGAAGGGTTGTCTGTACTCACGTCAGACAAAATAGACCTTAAGTGAAAAATTATTACAAGAGACAAAGAAGGTCATTATATAGTGATAGAAGGATCAATTCATCAGGAAGATAGAGCAATTATAAATAAATATGAACCCAACATCCAAACATACAAATATAAATTAAATATTTAAAGATTTGAAGGGAGAAATGGATATTAATAAAATAATATTAGGAGACTTCAATACTCCACTTTCATCAGTGGATAGATCATCCAGATGAAAATTAATAAGGAAACAGCAGACTTGACTAACAATATAGACAAAATGGACTGAACAGACATATACGAAACATTCCATCCAAAAGTAAGAGAATACAGGCACACCTCAGAGGTGTGGTGAGTTTCATTCCAGACCACTGCAATAAAGTGAATATTGCAATAAAGTGAGTCACATGAATTTTTTGGTTTCCCAGTGCACATAAAAGTTATGTTTACACTATTCTGTAGTCTATCAAGTGTGCAATAGCATTGTGTCTAAAAATCAATGTACATACCTCAATTAAAAAATACTTTATTGCTCAAGTCTGCTAAACATCATCTGAGCCTTCAATGGGTCATAATCTTTTTGCTGGTGGAAGGTCGTCTTGTAAAAGTAGCAATATATCCAAAATACAATAAAGCAAAGTGCTACAAAACAGGGTATGCCAGTACATATTCTTCTCAAGCACACATGGAACATTCTCTAGAATAAATCATAGATTGGGCCACAAAATAAATCTCAACAAATTTAAGAAGACTGAAACAATATCAAGTATCTTTTCTGAATATAATAGTAAACAACTAGAAAGCAATAACAGAAAAAAAATGGGAAAATTCACAAATGTGTAGAAATGAAACAACACACTCCTGAACCACCAATGGGTCAAAGAAGAAATCAAAAGGGAAAGTAGAAAATACTTTTAGCCAAAGAAAAATGAAAATATGCCTACCAAAAATTATGGGATGCAGCAAAAGAGAGAAAGTTAGAGAAAAGTTTATATTGATAAATGCCCACATTAAAAATAAGAAAGATCTCAAATAAAAAAGCTAATTTTACATCTCAAGAAAGGAGAAAAAGGACAAACTAAACCCATAGTTAACAAGAGGAAGAAAATAACAAAGATTAGAGTAGAAATAAATGAAATAGAGAATTGAAAACAATGGGAAAAAAATCAAGAAAATTGAGTTGGTTTTTTGAAAAGATAAATAAATCAACCAATACTTAGTTAGACTTATTTTTTTAAAAAAGAGAGGACTCAAATAAATAACATTGAAAATGAAGAGGAGACATTATCACTGATACCACAGAAATAAAAAGGATGGTGAAACTATTATGAACAGTTATACACCAATAAATTGGATAACCTAGGAGAAAATGGATAAATTCCTAGAAACATATAAGCTACCAATACTGAATCATGAAGAAATACAAAACTTGACCAGACTAATAACAAAGAAGAAGATTAAATTAGTTATCAAAAATCTCCCAACAAAGAATAGCTCAGGACCAGATTGTCTTCACTGGTGAATTCTATCAAACATTTAAAGAAGAGTTAATGACAATCCCCCTTAAACTCTTTCAAAAAGTGAAGAAAAAGGAGTACTTCCAAACTCACTTTATGGGGCCAGTATTTCTCTGATACTAAAGTCAGACAAAGATATTACAAGGAAAGAAAACTACAGGCCAATAAAATATGCCCGGAATGCGAGGACAGTTCAACATATGCATATCAGTTAGTGAGATATACCACATTAAAAAAGGATAATAATCATGATTAGCTGAATAGATGCAGAAAAAGCACTTGACAAAATTCAATACACTATCATGATAAAAGCTCAACAAATTAGGGGTAGAAAGAATGTATCTCAACATAATAAAAGACATATATAACAAACCCACAACTCACATCACACTCAACAGTGAGAAACTAAACACTTTCTCTAAGCCCAGTAATAAGACAAGAATGCCCACTCTTGCCACTTCTATTCAGCATTGTATTGGAAGTCATAGCCAGAGCAACTAGGCAAGAAAAAGAAAGGAAAGGCATCCAATTTGGGAAGGAAGTACAATTACCTACGTTTGCATGTGACGTGATCTTATATGTACAAAATCCTAAAGACGCCATTAAAAAAAAAAACTATTAGAACTAGTAAACGAATTCAGTAAAGTTGCAGGATACAAAATCAACACAAAAAATTGACTGTGTTTGTATAAATTAATAATGAACTATCCAAAAAGGAAATTAAGGAACACACATTTACAACAGCGTCAAAAAGAATAAAATACTTAGGAATAAACTTAACCAATGAGGTGAAATTCTCCCCAGAGACCAAGACAGACCACAGCAGATGGGTAAGAGGAGTGACTACGTGCTGGCCACATTGCTTCTCCTTCAAGCCAGTGCAGAACCACAAAGAGAGAGCTCCCCTGAGTCTACATTTCCACCAGTGGGAAAAGAGAGCCCAGGGCATATTCAGCTCCCCCAGCACTGTGGGTCGCTTCTTGCGAGGACCCACTCCAGCCTTGCCCCAGAGGGACTGCAGAGCAGTCTGCAAGGTTTGACCACCGGGAATCTGGTTGTGATGGAGAAGGGGGAGGACATTGCAACAACCAGCACCTAGATCTAGGCAGATTGAGTTTATACTTGCAGAGCCCAAGGGGTAGTCTCAACTAGCAGCTTCGCACATCTGCAGAGCCAAGTCGATGATGCAGTCTGACCAGGGAACAATAGCCCGGCCCACTGCTAAATGAAACCCCATGACTCCATCTGACCAGCAAGGCTGGCAACAACATCTGAAAGTTGCATGACACCTGGAAGTTGCATAGCCAAGCTATGCTCTAACAGAGAGGCTGGCAGGCAGAGCTGATCACCCACAGAGCAAATCCAGTACTGGGAATGGAGTTTCCCCTGCTCCACCCAGGGGAGTTAAGTCATAGCTCCAGCCACTGGTGAGTGTAGTTCCTGGCCCCTTCTGACCAGAAAACCTGATAGATAAATTGGGGAAGAGGCTTGGAGCTGGCCCTCACCTCCTGCCCAGGCAGGATTGCTGAGTCATAGGCCCGCCCACTGCTGATTGAAGCTCCCAGCGATGCCCAAACGGAAACGTTGGCTAGATCACCTGGAAAGCCATGTAGCCCGGCAACCTTTGAGCAGAGGCTCCAGTAGGCGCAGCAGATAGTTTTCTGAACCAAGCCAGCATCCTGTTTGGCCAGGGAACTTGGGGCACAGGTCAGCATGGTGAAGAACATGAAGAGTCTTACTCTGGGGCTCATTCTTGCATTGAACCTGGGCAGGGAAACTAATCTGTAGCCCCACTCATTGCCGACTACAGTCTTAAGCCCATCCAGCCAGGGAAGCTGACCAAAGCACATGGGAAGCCGAGTAGCACAGCCAATGGCTCTGATTACAGTGGCATTTGTAACAAGAGTACAGCTCATGGATTTCCTTATCTGCAGAGCAAAATTGTTGTCCTGGCAATTCAGTTGGCCAGACAATTCAGTGCACACACTTGCCTGATTCAGTTCCTCAGATATGAGCTGCGCAGCCCCTGGAGCCTGAACTCCTGCCCTACCAGGGCAGGAAATGAATTCTGAACTCCATTTCTGCTGAGCACAATACCCAGTTCCAACCATCTAAGAAGCCTGGCCAGAGAACCCAGGCAAATGTGGAGCCTCCCTCACAGTCTTGCCAGGGCAGGGAACCAAGCCTGCAGTTGGCACTCACCCCCACACCCTTGGAGCTCAGGCAGTGGCTTCATCCAAAAACAGACTCTGATAGCAAGGTATACCTGCCCAAAGATGTCCAGAAAATGTCAAACACATCCAGAAACCCAAACTGAGCTGACTGGTGAAGAACTGTCTCTGCCAAGGTGAATTTGTACAGCCCAGAATAGGGGACCGCCTACTCAAATGTGCAGATACCCATGCAAGGAATCAAAGGTCATGACAAGGCAGGTACATGTGACACTACCAAAGGAAACTAATGAAGCTCCAATAACTGACCCCAAAGAAATGGAGATCTACAAACTGCCAGACGAGGACTTCAGAATAGTCTTCTTAAAGAAGTTTAGTGAACTGAAAGAACACACAGATGGACAACTAAACAAATTTAGAAAACAACACACGAACAAAATGAAGAGTTCAACAAAGAAATAGAAAACAAAAAAAACCCCAGAAATCCTGGAGCTGAAAAATACAATTATAGAACTGAAGAATTCAATAGTGAGCTTCAAAAACAGACTCAACCATGCAGAAGAAAAAAGCAGTGATCTAGAAGACAAGACATTTGAAAATATCCAGTCAGAGGGAGGAAAAAAAAGAAAGAAAAAGAGTGAAAAAATCCCAAGGTTCTTATGGGAAACATTCAAAAGAAAGAATATCCACATTATGGAAATTCCAGAAGAAGAGAAAGAGAAGGAGCAGAAAATATATTTAAAACAATACAGGCTGAAAACTTCCCAAAGCTGTAGACAGAAATTGACATCCAGATGCATGAGGCCCAAAGAACCTCAAATAGGTTGAACTTGAATAGGGCTACTCTGAGACACATCATCATTAAATTGGCAAAATCAAAGACAAAGTAAGAATTTTGAAAGCACCAAGAGAAAAGAGAGAAGTTACATACAAGTGAAGCCCATAAGATTGTTGGTGGAGTTCTCAACAGAAACTGTTCAGGCCAGGACAGAATGGAATGGTATACTCAAAATATTGAAAGAAAAAACTGTCAACCAAGAATTCTATATCGAAAAAAGCTGCCCTTGAGAAAGGAAGGAGGGATAAAGACTTTCCTGAACAAACAAAAGCTAGAGAGTTCATCATCACTAGAGCTGTCTTAGAAGACATGCTAAAGGGAGTTCTTAGAGTGGAAGTGAAAGAACATTAATTAACATCATAAAAGCATAGGAAAGGAGCATAAAACTCACTGATAATAGTAAACAAATACTCAAAGTTATATAATAAGGTAATGGTGGTACATAATTCACTTACAACTCTAGTTTAAAGGTTGAAAAACAAATGTACTAAAAATAACCATAACTACAATAATCTGTTATTAGTAACACAAAATGAAAAAATATTTAATCTGTAACATCAATAACCCAAATTTTGAGGGGGAGGATAAGTAAAAGTGTAAAGTTTAGGCATTCTGACAACGTTAAGTTGTTATCAGTTTAAAATAGTGTGTTATAATTTTAAGATATCTTATGTGAGCCTCATGGTAACCACACGGGAAAAACTTGCAGAAATTACACAAAAGAACATGATAAAGAAGTCAAAGCATACTGACACGAAAAAGACATCAAAACACAAAGAAAAACAGCAGGACAGAACAAAGGAACAATGGATCTACAAAAAAGCCAGAAAACAATTAACAAAATGGCAATAGTAAGTCTTTACCTATCAATAATTACTTCAAACATAAATGGATTACATTCTCCAATCAAAGGCAGAATTGCTGAATGTATAAAAAAGCAACATCCAATGATATGTTGCCTACAAGAGAGTCACTTTAGCCTTGAAGACACTCAGAGACCAAGAATGAAAGCATGGAATGAGATATTTAAGCAAATTGCAAACAAAAAAAAGCAAGAATAGCTATACTTATATCAGAAAAAATAGACTTTAAACTAAAAATGGTAAAAAGAGAAAAAGAAGATCATTATATAAAGATAAAGTGTCCAATCCATCAAGAAGATATACAATTGTAAATATTTATGCACCCAACAGCAGAGCAGTTAAATATATGAAGCAAAGACTAAGAGAGCTAAAAGGAGAAATAAATAGCAATACAATAATAGTTTGGGACATTAATACCCCACTTTCAACAAGGGATAGATCATCCAGACGGAGAATCAATAAGGAAACACTGTATTTGAACAACACTATAGACTAAATGGACCTAACAGACATATAAAGAACATTCTATCTGACAACAGCAGAGTACATTTTTCTCAAGTGCACATGGAACATTTTCTAGGACAGACCCTATGTTAGGCCACAAAACAAGACTTAAATTCAAGAAGATCAAAGTCATACCAAATATCTTCTCTGACCAAAATGATATGAAACTAGAAATCAAAGCAAGAGGAAAATTTGAAAATGCACAGATGTGTTGAAATTAAACAACACTCTCCCCAACAACAAATAGATCAAAGAAGAAAATAAATGAGAAATAAAAAAGTATCTTGAAATGAACAAAAATGGAAATGCAACATACCAAAACTTAGGGGATGCAGCAAAAGCAGTTATAATCGGGATGTTGATACCAATAAACCCCTACATAAAGAAGCAAAAAAAAATCTCAAATAAGCAGCCTAACTCTATACCTTAAGGAACTGGAAAAAGAAGAAAAAACTGAACCCAAAGTTAACACAAGGAAAATAATAATTAAGATTTGAGCAGAAATAAATGAAATAGAGAATTGTTTTCAAACTAAGAGTTCATTCTTCAAAAAGATAAACAAAATTAACAAACCTTTAGCTGGACTAACAAAGGAAGAAAGAGGACTCAAATCAACAAAATTATAAATGAAAAAGGAAACCTTGCAACTGACACCACAGAAATACAAAGGATCGTAAGAGGCTACTACAAACAACTATATGCCAACAAACTGGGCAACCAAGAAGTGGAAAAATTCTGACAAACATACAATCTGCCAAGACTGAATCAGGATGAAAGAGAAAATCTGAAATGCCTAAGTCCTAGTAAGGAGATGGAATCTATAATCAGAAATCTCCCAATGAAGAAAAGCCCAGGTCCAGAGAACTTCACTGGTGAATTTTCCCAAACATTCAAAAAAAAATTAATACTAATTCTTCTCAAACTCTTTCAAAAAATTGAAGGGGGAACACTACCAGACTCATTTTACAGGGCCAGCGTTACTCTGATACCAAAGCCTGAAAAGGACACTATCAAAAAATAAAACTACGGGCCAATATCCCTAATGAATATAAAGACAAAAATTCTCAGTAAAATACTAGCAAAACAAATTCAGCAGTACAATGAAATGTTCATTCACCATGACCAACTGGGATATATGACTGGTATGCAAAGTTGGTTCAATATAGGCAAATCAATCAATGTGACACATCACATTAATAGAATTAAAGAAAAGATTATATGATCATCTTAATAGGTGCAAAAAAGTATTTAACAAAATTCAATATCTGTTCATGATAAAATCTCTTAAGAAATTAGGTTTAGAAGGAATGAACCTCAACATAATAGAGGCCATATATGATAAGCCAACAGCTGACTTGATAATGGTGAAAGATTGAAAACTTTTCCGTTCAATCTAATACTGGCAGTCTTAGAACAATCAGGAAAGGAAAAAATAAATGGATCATAATTGGAAGAAAGAAGTAAAATTGTCTTTATATGCAGATGACATAATTTCATACACAGAAAATCTTAAGGACTCCATCAAAAACCTGTTAGAGCTAATCAACAAATTCAGTAGAGTTGCAGGATACAAAATTAACATACAAAAATCAGTAATGTTTCTTTACAACAACAATGAACTACCTAAAAAAGAAATTTTTAAAAATCCTATTTAAAATAGTATCAAAAACAATAAAATACTTAGGAATATACTTCACCCAGGAGGTGAAAGATCTCTACTCTGAAAACTACAAGACATTGATGAAAGAAATAGAAAAAGACACAAATAAATGGAAAAGTATCCTGTATGCATGGATTAGAAGAATCGATATTGTTAAAATGTCAATACCAGCAAAAACTATCTATAGACTCAAATTTCTATCAAGATTCTAATGCTATTTTTTTACAGAAGTGGTCCTAAAATTTATATGGAACCATGAAAGACACCAAGTAGCCAAAGCAATCCTAGAAAGAATAAAGCGGGAGGTAGGCCACTTCCTGATTTCAAGCCATATTATAAAGTGATAGTAATTCGAACATGGTACTATCATAAAAACAGATGCATAGAATTGACAGCCCAGAAATATTTGAGAAGGGAGCCAAGAATACTCAATGGAGAAGAGACAGTCTCTTCAATAAATGGTGCTGAGAACATTGGATATTCACATGTAATAGAATGAAACCAGACTTTTATCTTACAGCACTCAAAAAAATTAATTTGAAATGGATTAAAGATTAAATATAAGACCTGAAACCATAAATGTCCTAGAAGAAAATATAGAAAAGAACTCCTTGACATGGGTCTTGGCAACAATTTTTTGGATATGGCATGTAAAGCACAAGCAACAAAATAGAAAATAAACAAGTAGGACTACGTCAAACTGAAAAGCTTCTGTATAGCAAAAGAAAAAATCAACAAAATAAAAAAAACCCTATGGAATGGGGAAAAAATAGTTGTAAACCATGTATTTCATAAAGGACTAATATCCAAAATATACAGGAAACCCATACAGCTCAATAGAAAAAAAGAACAAATAACTCAGCTGAAAAATGGGCAAAGGACCTGAACAGACAATTTTCCAAAGATATACAAATGGCCAACATGTACATGAAAAGATGCTCAACGTCACAAATCATCAGGAAAATGTAAATCAAACCCACAAATCACCTTATACCTCTTAGAATGGCTACGTCAAAAAGATAAGAGATAATAAATGCTGGCAAGGACATGGAGAAAAGGAAACCCTTGTGCACTGTTGGTGGTAATGCAAACTGGTGCAGCCACTATGGAAAACAGTATGAAGTTTCCTCAAAAAATTAAAAATAGAACTACCATATGATCCAGCTGAAGGAAACAAAAACGCTGTGAAGAAATATCTGCACCCCGTGTTCACGGCAGCATTATTTACAACAGCCAAGACACAGAAACAACCTTAATGTCTATCAGTGGATAAGTGGATAAAGCTGTAGTATATGTGTACAATGCAGTATTATTCAGCCATAATAAAGAAGGTAATTCTGCCACTTGTGACAACATGGATGGTCCTTGAGGGCATTATGCTAACTGAAATAAGTCAGACAGAGGAAGATAAATACCATATGGTCTCACTTATATGTGGAATCTGAAAAAAAAAAAAAAAAATTGAAAGAGATCAGATTTGTGGTTACCAGAGGCAGGAGGTGAAGGGAGGTAGAATTCTATGGAAGTAGTCACAAGGCACAAACTCCTAGTTATAAGATAAATAGTTATACTAGGGATGTAATGTACAACATGAAGATTACAGTTAACACTGCTTCAAGACATATATGAAAGTTGTTAAGAGTGTAAATCCTAAGGGTTCTTATTACTAGGAAAAACATGGTATGCAAATATACAGATTTTTGTATCTGTATGAGATGATGAATGTTCAACCTATGGTAATCATTTCACAATATATGTAAGTCCATTTAGTATGCTGTACACCCTAAGCTTATACAATGCTGTACGTCAATTATACATCAATAACACTGGGAAAATGCAAAAACATGAGTTTATCATATTTATTTGTGATAATTTTAACAATTCTTAAATTAGCTATCTCAACATTTATTACAAAATGGTAACAATAATGCCTTTAAATTCATATATGTCAAATTTAATTAAGAATCTAAGAATATGATACAACATATACAACTCTTTCCTACGAAGCTTATAATACCTGAGATTCTCAAGATAATAGAATGAAAAAAATGCTTTTGAGAAAATCGCATAATCTTCTAGTGTCTCTACGGAGTCTATGTAAAGCGTTCCAGCATATTCTGATTGGTTTTGTCACTTTTAAATCTCTCTTGGCAAGGAGGTTTCACAAATTTCTTTAGTAATCTTGTCTAGTGTCTACTTAGCTGTTGGGTCCGAAATTTCCTTACGATTCCTAATTCTAATCTGTAAGCATTCTTCTGTAGCTTTTGCCGTGTTCCTCCACGTAATTGATTGAAAATGTCAACCTGTGAACAAATAATTGATGATATTACAGGATCTCCAATAGAAGATTCTTTGGCCTGTAATAAATGCAGATTTGCTGCATTTTTAAAGAGTATTACCTGCTTGTGGAAATAAATCATCTTTTTAAGATGGGTTAACTGGAGATTAAGCACTTCCTATTCATTATTCCTCTCCACAGTTCAAACTTCAACTACATCGTTAAAAAGTATGAAGACTTTACGTTGAAATATACATGAGTTTGAGCCTAGGCTCTGTTTACCAGTTTAGTTAAGCTTGACTGCAATACGTATAAAACAGAGTTACACCTATCTCCCAAGACAGTTATAAATGAGTTGATCCTAGAAAAAGTGCCCAGGATATTACCCGATACATAATAAATGCTCAGGACATTTAATTTTTCTTCCTTCTTGAACTGTCAGAAGTGGGATAGAGACAGTCATATCAAAATCAGGCACCCTTCTCAGCTAGAATTACTCCTTTTTCAAAGAAAAATGACATTGATTCAATTGCCCAGCTCTTCCTTTTGGGTGCCCCAGAGTGTGATTGTTAGCCTGCCTGCTGTCTGACCTGAGCACACACACACATCTTCCAGGTAGGCCCAGCTCATGTAGCACACACCACAGGACTCCCATGCTGCTGTCACCATCGATTGTGAAGTGGCTCTGTGAGCCCCCTGACAGGACCCAGAAAGTGCATCCGCACGCTCTCCTCCCTCAGGGAAATTCTCGGTTGGAGACTCCCAAGTGCTCACCCTTGTTTTGTAACACACAGGCCTCTTGCCCTCAGTCATCTGGACACTGCAGGCTGCCTGTGAAGAACAGCTTGACGTAAAATGCAGCTCAAGTGTTTTGGCAAATGTCTTTTCTTTCTCAGTGAACTTCCTCATGGAGAAGAAAAGGAGAAACTTAAAGCGAATAATTCTACTAGTAACCATGTCTGTGAGTTCGACTGGTCTAGAATAATTCTAGAATAAATATCACATCTTAAAGGCATAGTTGGTATTTTATTGCTCTTTATTTGGATTTTTTAAACTACGGTTCTCTTTGAACTTGATTATATTTTACTTTACTATGATATGACATGCTTTCGAGGGCGGCTTTGAATCTTCCTCAACTTTGTGTCCTTGGAATCCATTGAGACTTTGGGTGATTGAACAAATTTTTTTTTTTTTTAAAGATTGGCACTTGGGCTAACAACTGTTGCCAATCTTTTTTTTTTTTCTGCTTTATCTCCCCAAACGCCCCTGGTACATAGTTGTATATCTTAGTTGCAGGTTCTTCTAGTTGTGGGATGTGGGATACCGCCTCAACGTGGCCTGACGAGTGGTGCCATGTCCACGCCCAGGAGCCAAACCCTGGGCCACCACAGCCGAACACGTGAACTTAGCCAATCAGCCACGGAGCTGGCCCTGAATGAATTATTGAAGCATAGAATCCAGAAGAATTAAGATCAAATAAATTCAGATATGAATGTTCTTATTTCTCACTCAACTGTATCCTTAACAATAGTCTACAATCTTGAACTGCTTTTGAATTTTCTTTTAGTTCATTCAAGCTGAAGTTTATATAATGTTTCCACAGCCTACCTTTCCTTCTAATAGAAATCATAAAATAGTACTTTGTTATTGATTCACATGTTATTTCTCCATACACAACAATTTCCATTTAAATTTACATTTATTTTTACTCTTTAGTTAATCCTCTCTTATATGTTACTTGAGGAACATAGTTTCTTTTATGGAGACAATGTTTTCAATTTCACAATGAGTAAGACTTCTCTGAGTTTGACAAAGACAGATCAGCTCCACTCACGCTAATGCTGAACACCAGCTATTTCAGAGCCCTCTGTAGATAAAAATGTAAAGAAGTTACAAAAGCTGCCCTCCAGTAGCATACAGTCCTGCAGAAATTATTAGAAGCATACATTAACATAGAAATCTTCTTTGGGTTGGGATTTGGGCTGGTAGGAATCTGTAAAAATCAGGGGAGATATTCTAAGGAGAGGAAAGAGGCATTTACAAAGGTTTATAATTGAGATACAGTGGAATAAGTTCAATAAACTGTGATGAGGATAGTCTGCTCAGAAAATAAAATGCACATGTTTCTGTAGCTTGAGAATTTGACATGCCAAGAGGTTCTAAAACATTAGAATCACATAGGTTTTACTTAAACCTTTCGTTTTGATGTCCCAACCAACAGGTGGAAATCAAACTTCATCAAAGCTAAGATCAAGATTCTTGAGAAGAAATCCTGCTGAATTCACTTCACATCTGCTCCTTCTCATTGGTAGGTGTTATGATTTCTCAGTTTAATGTTTTGTTAGTAAATGAATAAACTTGTCAAAGGGGATTATGTAATGAACAGGATATGAAAAATAAAACTACATGCTTGAGTTTTTCAAAAAGCATCATTTCAAACTTTGACAGCAGCTGGAATGTCAATATTTTGTTTTTTACTATGGAATTATACTGCTAACTAGATAGGAGTGATGCTAAGGCACGCAGCATGATTGCTTCCAATCAGGGAGAGAAGTAAGCCAAAGGGACAAATTAATATCAGATGATATTTGAAGAAAGGCAATTTTTGATGAGTGGGAAAATGTTACTCAACTTCACTGTACTTTGCAGAAAATTGCTATAGGCTTATAGCATTTGCATGAAAACCTAGCTCTTTAGAACAGAAACATGTTGGAAGAGGTGAGCAAATTAGAGTGGACAAATGAGGTGGTTGTGGTGTGACAGGCAATAAAAATGAATAGGAGGCAAATGCACTGCAAGAGGCATTTTCTCTCACACAGACTGAGCTCTCCAAAGAGTTCATTTGTTTAAAAGAGGCAAAACCATGTGAAAAGCTAGACTACGATGGCAATCAGAGCTGTGGCAGAACGCTCTTCTCTCGCAGTTATTCTCGCAGTTAATCCTTCATCGCACGACGTGAGCTATGCTGCGGCTGTAGCCTACGAATTTGCAGTTACTGTATGCAGCTGTGTTACGGGAAGCACCCAAATTAAGCAGTAAAGTCATTTCTTAGCTTCAGTTTAGGGCAAGTGTACGTCATCAATTACCTCCTGTGGTTCAGAGCAGCCGATGCCCCACTTGTGTTTCATTTTATTCTAGCAAGAAAAAAATATTATGTGTAACTGAGATGGGCTGGACGAAACAGGTGGGACAAAATAATGTTAGCAGTGAGTGGTAAATAAAAGGAGGAAATTGGTATTGTACATTTTACAGTCATACCATTTTATTAAAGACACAAAATATGGGCCCTGGAATTGTTACGATTATTCACTGTCCAGACTTTTACAGGATGTCTTCTACGTGCCAGACAGAATACAAAATGATGTTAGGATACAAAAACGAATAAGATGAAATTTCTGCCTGAGAGAAGTTCGCAGAATAATGAGAGAGAGGGGGAAAGATGGTACATGTGTTCTGAAATATTATAGCATAAATAAATCAAGCTTTAAAGACAATTCTGTGATTAAAGGCTGATTTGGCCACTTTTCATCTTAAGGATCTGGAGCAAGTTGCTTAGGCTTTTGGGGACTCAGGTTTTTCCATCTATAAAGTGGGGGCTAGTATAACTTTAACACAGGTCCAGTGAGGAGGTATATATTTTGAGAAAACAATGATATTAAAGCTCTGGATGGATCTCAAAGATGGATCTGAAGGTAAATATATCAACTTGGGAGACACAGGTGCATAAATAGTAAAATGGCTCTAGAAGAACTAGATAATTGAAAAAGAAAACCAAGAACACAATTCACGATAACACCAACCTTTGTGGGGTGGGTAACAGGGAAGAAGCCAGCATCGACTAACAAGGAGAGGCAAGGGAAATCAAAGGAGACGCAGCATAGATTGGAGGAAAGGAGCTAAGGAAGGATCAATGGCTCTGACTTAAAGGTCAGATTCCAAACAAAGATGGGAAGAGACCCTTGAGGCCCATTTCACTGACGTTCTTTGGTGTTTCACTGACCATATTGTTGCTAAGAGATGAATGTGAAGATATAACCGGAGACAATAGAATGAGCGCTGGCTTAGGAATCAACAAATTACAACCAGCTGTTTCACTTGAAACAATCATTTTAACTTCTCTCATCCTTAATTTCCTCATCTGTAACAGTAGGATGATAATCATTCCTCTCATCAGTCTTATCAGGGTAAAAGTCAGATAAAATATGCTGATATACTCTGTAAGTGAAAAAGGACTATAGATTCCAAGATCTTAATGATGTCACAAATAAAAGTGTAATCGATGTTAAAATAAAATGCTACATATCCCAAGACATTTTTTAGTGTACCTTTAATTCATAACTGAGAACAAATGTCATCAGTTGGTCCAATTCAGACTATTTTGCTAACTCTCTCTTCTCGCCCTGGCCCTGGGATAGGTCTGTACCCATGCTTGCTCTTTGTGTTATGCTGACGCAACATATTAAGAGTAGTTGAGGAGCCAGTTGCTTTGAATAGGTGATCCAAGAATCATTTAAAAACTCCCAAAAGATGGTTTATAAAATTTGAATCTAAACACAAATATTTAGACCAAATAGGGTGGGGGAAAAAAAGCATTTATTTTCACACACACTTTAGAATCACTTTTCAAGTTCCAGAACATTTCATTAGGAATTTTAGAGGAATTAAATCAAACCATCGATTAACTGGCATATGGACAATATTTAGTCTTGCCATTCAGGAATATCTTCTATCTCACACATTATTTTCATCTTCTCTTTATTTCTTAATCTAGTTTCAAATTTTCTTCTCAATAGTTTTAGTACTTTTATGAAAGAAGTCTTGTTTCCATCAGATTTCCAAATGGATTACTGTTGATATATAGAAAGCTATTGATTTTTCTGTATCCATATGGTATACAAACATATTTATGAGCTCTTTTTTTTTTCAAATGAATTTTCGTTTTATTCCCTGAGTTTTCTGTTTGGGTCATCACAACATCCTCAAGTAAAGATGACTGTTTTCTTGTCACCAAAGTTTTAATTCTCATAAATATTTCTTGACTTACTGCAATAGCTAAAACTTCTAGGACAATATGAAGTAATTATGATGATAATAGTCATGTTATTTTCTTAACTTTAAATTATAACAGGATCAAAATATGTCAGCTTCTGAATTTGAAACTGTTAAGGATTTATAGCAAATTAATAACAGCCACATATAAGATTATTTCAATGTAAATGATAATTCGAAAGTGGAATTAAGTGTGCAAGCTTTGATCCAGAATATTTAATAGTGTCTTCCAAATTGCAAGGTTAATATAAAAACCGTCATATTTTTGGTGGCTGTGTCACCTGGGAAGCCCCAAATGACAGTTAACCTAAATGATATACGAATTCACAGCTCTCTGAGGTAGCCTGAGCTTCCGCACTGTGGAGCTGACACGGCCGCTCCTTCCTCCAGGCCGAGCGGACCGCCCTACTCCACAGGCCCGAGGTGGATTTCCGCTGTGGACCATGATGTAGAAAAAGGAGCAGGAGGAGAGCATCCCTTCCTCTTAAGCACTTGACCTGGCAAGGGAATTTATCATTTTGCACACCTCACACAATTGACGGAACTTAATTCCGTGGTCAGCTGGGCTGAAAAAGGGCTGGAAAATGTATTATTTAGCTAGGCAGCCAGACTCCCAGCTTAAAATTCTCCCAAATTCTGTCACAATATGGAAGTGGGGGAGAATGGGTATCGAGGCTCCTGGAAGCCAGCTGACGGTCTCTGCCACCATCCGACAGTGTTCTCAGATACTAACCCGCGCTGATCTCCTCTCACGTTTTCTTGTACATTGGCTCTCCACAAACTTCGCCCCCAATTTAGTCTGTGGCAATCACTGCCTCGGAGAAGAGGTGATACTGCCCAAGGCAGGAGAAAATTCATGAGCTTGATTTTTGAATTTTAAAACTTAAACATTGAACGACACCGTGCATAAAGCTTTCTCCATAAATAACATGTGTAGCGTGCATAAATATTTATGAAACTAAGGGCGGAAGTCAAGAGAGGTGAGGGAGAAAATAACACTGCTCCCTAACTGACCGCTCGAGGTGGGGGTACAGGAGCCGGCAGGTTGACAGATGTTCATGTCGCCTGCTTCTCCCAAAGTCTGGAGGAAAAGGCACAGACTCCGTGGCTGTTCCAGTCAACTGCTGGCACAGCACAGAAATGTTTACAGGTCTGAAAAGTCTAGTCATGCCTGATATCAAATCTCCAGCTTCACATTGTGAACAAAGCCTGCCTCCCCCACCCCAGCTTCCTTCTAATTCAGCTTCGGAATCCACAAGTGGGGAAGCCGAGTGCGTTTGGTTTCTGTCCTCCCCACTTTCTCTCTGACTCCTCCTGCGTTAACTCCACTGCCTCCGGTCACTGCGCGGCTGGAGTCAGGGAAACAGAAGAGCAAAGGCAGAAAAGATCCCATGAGACTGGAATCAATACTCCCATGTTGCAACACATGCCCATGTGCTGACATCACCTCTTAGGGGCTTGTTTGTTGTGTTCCTCCAAGTTCCTCCCTTGGCTCCTGGATTCCAGTGGGATCTTCTCCACTGGACCTGGTGATTTTCTTTCAAGAGAATCTACATCCAGCTCCCTTCCTGGGGGTCCAACTCTGGAACATGAGAAATATGCCCTTTGCCTCTGATTGGCAGGAGTGAAGCTTAAACCCCTAGTGGCTCTCTCCTGACTCCAGCCAGCAGATCTATGGGGCGCCTTCCTGGTGTGACCCCTTCTTCACATCCAGTGGACGCATGTTGAGCTGGATTTGTGTTCTCTTAGGAGATTCTCCTGTTGCCTAGGGCGGGAGGACCACTCACGGGGAGAAAAGCAGAAATGCTCAGAGGATCGAGCTCTGCTGTTTCCATCACACGAGCCTGCCCTTGTAAGGCCTAGACGTGACAGCGAGAGGACCCCAAACCAGAACTGCGACTTCTTCACAGGCCCTGCTGAGCTGACGCGGCTCTCCTTGGCCTCTGGGATCACTACATAATCTGAAACCACGGAGAAAGTTCCATTTGATACTCTGTCACAGCAATAAGGATTAGATTATATAAGGCTTCGAGTACCAGCAGGAGCTGGACCATGCGCCTTGGACAATAATAAATTTTTTAAATTTCAAATAGAGCAGAGTCATGAGAAAGCTTGAGAAAAATGTCTCGATTAGCAGAAAATAGGAAAAACTAGCAAATGGGAGTTCAACAAGATGAAAAACTAGGGAGTTAGAGGCTGTATCAATAAATGACCCTCTTACATCTCTCACTTTATACTTAACTTGAGCAAAGAAGAAAAATGAAGCAACAAACCAGCCAAAGCTCTCAGGTTTATCTGTACCATCTTGAAATTGTGTTGAGCAAAAATTTTGAAAAGCTAGCTCTGGCACTTATACTGGAAAATAGTTATTTAGGGTTTAGTAAAGTGTAAGCTACTGCAGATAGGTATTGGGATGGCTTGGAGGGGCAAAAAAGGAAAAATAACTAACTTGAAAGTATGAAGTCTCATTTACCAAAATGACAAATAGAAATGGCAAGCAATAGGATCTATTGGAGTAGATGAGGAAGCCATTTGGTATAAACCTAATTTGGCCTGACTGTTTTTTCCAAAAAGGCCTGACCATGGCCATTGTATTTGAGCTTTAAACATTTCCTATGGCAAAAACAAATGGCTTTAAGATAAAGGTGCAACTTCTCCCCACATTGGCATTTCCTTAAGGATAAGCATCTTTCCTTAGGCTAGGAACTGATTGCTGCACTCACCTTTGACCAGCCAGCTCACCTGTGATCACCCACCTCCAGACAACAGACCTGCCACCCTGCTGTGGTCACTGAGACAGCAGACCTCCCTGCTGTGTCCATCAATCACTGTGCCGACAGAGCAGTCTCACGACTATTGTAAAAGGGACATTTCAATCATATGTGAAACACCCTGTTTGGGGGTATATAACCACTCTGTTCGGGAAGAAAGGCCCCGGGCCATGGTCGTCAGATTACAGCTCAGAATAAACTCTCCCAAATTTTCATTTATAGATGGTTATGGATTATTTTCGTCAACAAGAGAGAAAACACAACCACAACAAAACTTCACAAGTTGCCCACAAAGTGTGTGATGATGGCAGAGGCTAACACTGTTCAGGGTAAGTAAAACCAGAATCGTCGCCCCATGCATGCTAATCCACTGTTCTCTTTGCCTTAGCTAATTTCTTATTTATGACAAAATCTGTATTGCCTTGGCAGTTACTTAAAAGCTCATTATAGTGAATACTTGGATGTTTTAGAAACAAAATAGGAGCGTTAACCATAAATATTGATTGCAGCCCTAAGTGAATGTGTGTGAACTCCTTTGCCTTATAAAAAAAGAAAAAGGGAGAGAGAAAAAGATCTACTCCAACAGGTCAGATAGGAATTACACAGGTGTGAAAGGTGTTTATTTGGCATTGGATTAGAGTGGTATGACATTATTTGTTTATCATTCTTCATCTAGTTCCAACGCAAATTTTAATATGTATCTAAGGGCCAGTCATTTTTCAGTCACGCTTTGTTAGGAATTACAGTTGCTAATATACCATTCCTTTAAGCGGTCTATGATTTCAAGCATTTTTTTCTGCATATATTGTTGAATGTTAAAGAGAAAAATCACTCACACAATTAGAACAAAGCTCGTTCAGAAGATCGCATTGTATGTAACATTGCACCTTGTTGTCAAGTCTCTTAGAAACTATGATACACTGTAAAAAATAAACTTTAATTTATTTTATCATAATTTATTTGCTAAAGTTTGGTCAACTATTAAGAAAAATACTTTGTGAAAATAAATCGTCAGGTGAACCTGCAGGAGTGCTGTTGAGTTCATCGTATCCGTCTACCACAGCAGAGTGTATGTCACAGGACCAGTAAAGACACCTCTTTTGTTTCATTTTATTTTATTCACGTTATTTTTTTTCTCTTTCTTCCCTGAACCCCACTCCCAGACTACTTCCCCATAGGTATCCATGCTAATACATTTAATATATATTCTCACGTATGAATATATAATATATATAGTGTTTGGGGGAAAAGGAAATATGGTTTTAAATTTACATAAATGTTAATGTTTTATAAATGTTTCTGTTACCTGCTTTTCTCACTCAATAGCATTTCAGAGATTTATCCTGCTCCACGAATAATTAGATTTTTGCTCCCTACTGTGGCTAAGTGTTCATTATTACAGCTTCTCAGTACCTGACTGATCCTTACTGTAGAGTTGATGCCTGGTGGTGTTCCCAACTTCCAGACAATGCTACTGTGGACATGCGTGTCCATGCCACTCTACAGCGTTTGTGGGGACGTTTCTGAACTAAACACCCAGGAGTGGAGCTCTGGGCGTCGGAGGACACAAAATACATGATCTCATGAGTTCAGTCAGACGGACTCAGAAAAGCCTCAACTGTTCGCGTTGCTCGTCTAGAAATCCCCATCCACCTACCACCACAGGAGCACCTGACATCATTAACCTTTCCAATACTTACCAGATTGTGAAGTAATGTTCACGTTGTTGAATTTGTTTACTCTGCGTTTCTCTCATTTCACTTTGCACTTCTCTGAGGAGGAAAAGCGGTTCTTGATACTAGCCCGTTAGACTCCCCTGTCCCCTTCCTCTGAACTCTGATTCACCTGCTTTGCCCATTTTCTCTTGGATCTCCACCCTTTTTGATGGTGAGTCAGAGATCTGTTCATGGTCTCACATATTAATACCTTGTCAGTTTCAGATACGGCAAATGTCTTCTCTCTCAATCTGTCAAATCTGTCTATGGAATTCTTTGTTCAATAGATATCATTGGTATTGATGATAGTCAAATCCATCCATTTTTAGCCTTATAAACTTGTACTTTTAAAATCTCGTTTTAGAAGTCTCTCCCCACGTTTAGGCATCAAGATTATTTTCTCATACCTAAGAGAACATATTTTGCAGAGAGTCCAAGGTGACCATGTGGCAGTTTAAGTCTGTTTTCGGTTTCCATTTATTTATATTATAAAGGTAAGTTCACAATATTTATAAATACAATTTAAATTGTATTCATAAAATAATGCAATTAACTAGGTAGTACAAAATAACTCAATGAGAATAGCCATTAACATATATGAAATAAAGAACATGATTTTGTTTAGCTTCAATGGTAGTTACAGAAAGAAAAGGATGGGGAGAGACGAAAGTCCAGCAGTAATTGCTGAGCACTCCCCCACGTACTTTGAAGCATTTGAGTCGTACCTTATGAGTTCAAAATTAGCATAAAACCTAAAATGAACAATTGGAATACAAGGAAATACTATGAGGGATATGTCAGACCCTTTTCATGAGTAGGTTGAAGAAAGAGTAGGAGACATTCATTTGTAAAGAGAACATACTCTTTCTGTCTTTGCCAGTTGCCAAAATGTCTTCTTTTAAGATGTTGTGTACTTGTATGCAAATACACAAAACTACTATCAACATATAGTGCTAGTTACCTTCCTACACGGCTGTTTTCTGTCTTTAGGTTGAGATTAAGCTCTTATTATTTAGAGCTTCTTGTTTTGAGATTTGTGAACAAAACTTGTTCCTGCATTTTTCCCGTTCTCATTCCATACACTCTCCTCGATGAGCTCACCCACGCCCACCACATCAGCAATCTCCTAAGCCCAGTTTCCCAGTTGTTTAAATTCTTCAGAATCACACATCCAACGTAGGTGCTATTTCTCTTGAAAAATCTTTTTAAATCTCTCTTACTTTCATTCTTGCTCTTTCTCTAACCTACACACACACATGCACACTTCTTCCTTTCCTCTTTTGCCCTAACCACAAACTCATCATAGTCTAGCTGCAAAGCCCCTTATAACCCATCATTTACTTCAAGAAAAATACTTAGGAAAGTGAATTTGTAAGAGTTTTCTCCCTCAAATCCTAAATAGGCATTAAAAATATCACACAGATACTAGATACATTTTGACAGTCAAGGATTTTTTTTGTCAATTGGAAGACTGAGATAGGAAGCGATACAAAGGGATATGAAGAGACAGAGAGGAATGTAAGAAAATTCCAGATTTTCAACTTTGTCTATTACACCAGAAGCGAAATAACTTAACCCCAAGTTTATTAATAATACATTATTAAAAATCTGTAGTATTTTGAAAGATTGTATCATTTCAAATACAAATTTTCATCAGAAGCCTTATTTAGTGCCTAAAGATTTTTTAAACTTAATTTTCTTAACCTACAGTATTCAAATTTGGGGGAAAAGAAGAAAGACAAAAGAAGGAAAAAAGGCCCCAAATTATGATGCTGTATTTCTTGATACTTTTCTCAATTTTTCTTGCGTGATAGTGATTAATGGTCCCTGACTTTGGCTGTCTCTTATCAAGTTCCTTCAGGTCCCGATTTAGAAAATGAAGCTTAACCTTTCTGCTGTTGATCAAGGGTATGGGGAGCCTTCTGGATAACGACAGACTACAAATGAGGACTCCTTTAACTGGAAAGATAAAGGCTGAGAAGTGAAATAAAGACTTTCAAAACCATGAAGTTTATGGATAGGGTAGACATGAACTTATTCCCAAGATTTTAGTCTGCTAAAATCCGAAGGACTTCTTCAGAAGTACTTTAAAATAACATTAGAACTGTTAAATTGAAAATCATCTATTTATATGGAGCAATAAATAGGCATTCATGCATGTAAATAAATTCAAGCCATTTTAGCTATATTCATAGATGATTAGTCTATATTCAATTATCAAGGTAAATGAGAATATTTAGAAATATATGTCTAATGTAAAGATTAATAAAGGAATTTTTACTTTGTCTATATAAAATATCTGACTCTACAGAACATTTTGTTGATCCTAAAAGCATACATTTTATAAAAGATATCTTCTATAAAATGATTATCTGTGT
This sequence comes from Equus quagga, assembly GCF_021613505.1. NCBI lineage: Eukaryota > Metazoa > Chordata > Mammalia > Perissodactyla > Equidae > Equus > Equus quagga. The sequence continues at coordinate 82,717,413 of NC_060282.1, read as the reverse complement.
GCTCTGGATGTTCCACTGAGACCTAGAGATCTGAATGCTCTAGACTTTTCCATCAGGCCTTCACACATCCGCAGCGGAACCCTGACTGTTCCTGGCAAGAGCCCCTCCCCACCCCAACATCCTCCATCCCCTCCCCACTTCCACCTACAACACTCGCCATGTCACCACCAGCAATTGCTCTGTGACCCCCAGGATTTATCTCATGAGGCTCCTATCAAAAAATAAACACAAGTCTTAGAGCTATCAAAATATAAAAAGAAAGGGTCCAGCCTGGTGGGCTAGTGGTAAAGTTCACACACTCTGCTTCCGTAGCCAGGGATTCATGGGTTCGGATCCCTGGTGCGGATCTACACATGCTCATCAAGCCATGCTGCGGTGTCCCACATACAAGATAGAGGAAGATGGGCACAGATGTTAGCTCAGGGACAATCTTCCTCACCAAAAATAAATGAATAAATCAAAAGACAAAGCTGACTTTACTTGCTTATTGGTCAAGTGAACACATGCTTAGAGAAAGAAATGCCCTGAATAATTCACCCGGGGGGAAAATGTGAGGTTTTGAGTGCCAGAATAGTGGGGAGTCCATGGTAGTTTGCTTATTAAGGAATTGAAACCAGCACTCTGGCCAGGAAGGGGGGTTAAAGATCTACACACAGTAGGATTCCACAACATTTGTTACTTGTCATGAGAAGTCTTCATCTAGGTCCACTAAGAGTCTGATTCCATTTGTCTGGTCCTGTAATGATTTTATCCGGTAAAACCAATTACGGCAAAAACAATATCCCATTTTGATTATCTCCTCAGCAAGGCTACTGTAAGTGAAAACCTTCCATTTTACACATTTGTCCCTTTTTTGTTGCTCTCCAGAATAACCCCCAAACTCCCTTATCACTTGGCCTTTAATCTCCTAATCTGATCTCTTTCTCAACTCCTGAATCCCTCAGGAAATCAGTGTCATTCCTTATCGAAATTACCTTTTCCCTCAATTTCCTCTTGTCCACCAGTTTGGAAACTTCCCTTTTCCTTCTTGCTCATAGTAGAACCTGACTCTCCCCTATGACGCTGTAGTGCCGTAGCCCCATTAGAGGGTAGCTGTTTTTCTCTCATACAACCTTAGGCCATTGGGCTTCTGGGTGTCCTCTGTGCTCACATGGTCTCTTTTAGTCCATTCTGCTTGTCCTCCCTAAGAGCCCCCAGCTCTGAATCTCGTGTCAACAGACTATGCAGTAAATTGAGTAGTCCACCCTCACATTGGCTCTGGGTTTGCCCAGGTGACTTGCTTTAGCCCATAGGAGAATCGCAAACAAGATGCCAGCAGAGACTTGCAAATTGCCTGCACACAGGACTTGCTCTATCTTGCTGCTTAGGGGAATCCCACTACCACTCATACGTGTGGGAGCCTAAGGCAGTCATGTTGCAAAACGAAAGACCCTTGGGCAAGTCATGCCCATTGCCACATGCCTCTCTCCAACTTCTAGACACGTGATCGAGTTCCCCTTAGATCAGCTGCCCCCGGCCAAGCCATACAGACCAGAAGAGTCTCCTGGCCACCCCACAGAATCCATGAGAATTGTAACTGCTTATTGTCTTGAAACACTAATTGTGGTGTGGTTTGGCATATGATGAAATCTAACTGATATAGGTATATATCTCCCAATCTCAATGCTAGACTGTAAACTCCACGTTGATAGATTTTTTTCAGATTTTAGATTTTTCGATTTTAGATTTTCAGTAATTTCTTCTTGAATACATAAAAATGTTAAATGTATTTTTAAATATATATTGCTCTGAATTAAATATAAGGAGGAAACATGTTTTTCATTTATAGTTCACAGTTCCTGGGAATTTTAATATGTATATTGTTTAGACAATCATTTTGCTAAACCTATGAGAAACATAATTTTTTAAGTCTATTTTTAAATTAAGGTAGTGAAATGATGATGATATGGTAATGGTTAATGATAAATATCATAGTATTAGCATAATGTAATAATATTTATTTTTATTGAAAAACTCTTTATTCCTGGCATTGTGCCATTTAATCTTCAAGTGAAACATAAGATAGACAATGTTATTACTCTTATTTTATTAAGCAGAAGACCTGATATTTAATGAAATTGGCCATTGATCCAAAGTCTTACAGATAGTGATAAATTTTATATTCAATTCTAGAGCTGTCTTATTCTAGGACGTTAGTTATATTCCTTCTCTAATGTCAATCTTCTTTATATGCCTATATTTAAAGGAGTTTTTAAGATTGGAGGAAACTTAGGATGTACCTGATTCAATTTCTTACTTCGTAGGTGAGGAAACGGAGGGCAAAGAGGTCAACTAATGTATCTAAGAGAACATAGAGAATAATTCATTCAGTAAATGTACCAGGAACTTAGAGACTAGAAGTAAGTAGACTCACAAGTGGAAGGAGAAAAGGTATTTTCATTTCCTGAGAGTCTATCATCCACTGGGCACTGAGTAGGAACAGGCATAGACATAACCTGGCTTATTCCTCATAGGACACCAGGAAGGCAAGTAGATCATTTCTTCCGGTAAGGAACCTGGGGTTCACATTTGACTTGTAGCTAAATGACTTGTCTGAAATCTCAACTCACTTCTGTCTGAATTCAAATAGCATGCTTTGTCAATAAATACACAGTGATTTTAGGTTACATTCTCCTGAAGGACTTTTTAACAGTGACTTAGGAAGAAAGGCTATTTATCTGAGAAAGAACGTAGTCTCTATTAAAAAAGAAATCTCTGTGTAAGAAAAATAGTATTCTCTAATATTTTGAGTCAAACTGATGGACAAGAGGAACAGTATTTAGGGTAAATTTCCATCAGAGGGGAAACATGTTCTTTTAAAAAAAGGATTCAAAACACAAGTTTTGTTTCCAAAATAGAGGATCAGTGAGCTTTACTCAGCTGATGAATATATAAATACTATGATACAGCTCACTCTTTTTCCTTTTGCAATTAAAATTACCACAAATTAATAACCTGAAAATTAAATCAAGATTCTGTTTATGTAGTACCAATAAAATACTTACGAATGTCTTGTGGGACATCAGGAGGCACTTGTCCTTAGGAGTGTACAGTAAGGGATGGTTCATTTAATAAACCTGGCTTCACAGGCCAGGCCACCCCTCCATGCAAGTGGAGGTCAGTTCACAGAGAAGGCAGCCGTGGGAGCAGCAATTTCTTCAGAAGGTGATTACAGTATTTTATTTGTCCACTTGTCCACCTCGTGACCCAGAATTGAATTCTTTAAGTGATAATAATTAATGATGGATGAATGAATGAATGAGGCCAGAGACGGCATAAAGTTACCAGATAGAAAGTTCAGCCAACTGGAAAGATATGACATAACTTGGTCAGAGATAGATCAGAAAGATACATTGCAGATAAAACTTGCAAAACTGCATCAATATGTAACATTAAAATACATATTTCACACCCAGTGAATCTTTGTTCTAGGTACTACAAAGGAGATCATAGATTATTTTAAACTTTTTACGTATTAAGATATTATTAAAAATATTATCAAAGTTCAGACTTTCTCCTATTTATATGGATTTAGATTAGTGAAATGTTAAAACTCATTTTAACACACGGATTAAAACAGCCCCAAACTAGACGAGAGTTACCGTTTTACATTAACATAATGTCAATATAATTTTAATTTAAATATATTTCCTATCTTTTGATCAGAATCTTGTTAACATTCAAGTTCATTACCTCTTACTAAAGACTCACTTTATTTAGAGGTCATATGAATATGCTGGTTGTTAAGCATGCTTACAACAGTTGAAATTTCTTAATTAAACTTTTTAATTGAAATATAAAATGCACAATGTGCCAGTGGGCAAACCAAGCCAGTTACAATTCATGTGTGTGTCTTTGGAGACTACTGTCTGTCTTCCAATTACACTTCAGAACCTAGGAAGACAAGTTAATATCCTCTTCAGTTCAATTTCATTTACTTCTACAATTGTAAATGATATTTGGAAATGCTACCTTACCTGGGCTCAGATCTAAAAACCTCTTCTCTGCACCCAAGAAGCTTATCTTCCACGCTGAGAAATAGTAAGTGTTTTAATGGGGCCCCCCTCCTGACTAATTCTTGGAAGTGATTTCCTGCACTGCTTGGCTGTTATGAATCAGTATTCATGTCATGAAAAACATTTATTAAGCTCTTTTGGGGGAAATAACTCTATGATTTAGGTTACTAACTGTATGCAATTAATGGCATATACCAAGTATCCAGGAGTTTAAAACTTTATCTTTTGGGGCATACTGACAGGTAGTCAGGAAAAAATTTTCCAGTTAGAATGTGACCACAAATACTGTCTTATTGACGGACAGTTCCATTATGAATTTAAGCCCAGGATATAAAAACAGTCAATTGAGCTACACATCTATCACCACCTGCAGTTGTGGATGAGAAGGGAAGAGCTTGTTAACATGGGTAGGTTGAGGTTATAGTTTCCAGGAGTTATTGATCTAGTTCTGTCTGCAAGTCAATTACAATTGAGGTGTGCAGAGGAGAGGGAGTTTGGGAAACTAAGACAAAAACTAAATGTAGGTGATTCTTAAAAATATAGAAAGTTATGGGCTAAATATATGGCATTTGGGAGCCTAGATTTAGTCCAAAGTGGAGCTACAAAGACCTAGAGCTGGTGTTAACACTAACAGACATGTGACCAGTGACAAGAAATTTAAATGCCTAAGCTTCAATTTCTTCATCTGGAAAAAGTGAGGGGTTTTTAATGGTTTTAGTAACAGCATAAGTCAACACTCTTGGTGCAAACCTAAGGGCTTTAATATAACACCTTGGCAAAATTGTGTTTGACATAGGAAAGCATCAGTGTCATTGTCATTGATTCTGGCAATTAATAACAGAATAGTGGTGCCCCCGAACTGCACTGGAAGATGTATTAGTTTTCACGAGCACCAGGAGCATTTTCAGAGAGTATGATACTATCAGAAGCCTTTTTTTGTGGTGGTAACAGCAGGAGACCTCACTAAAGAGGGCCAAAGAAATGGAAGAAAAAACATTACCACTACCAGGATCATTTCCATCCACCCACCATTTCTAATACCGCATCTTCTGTGGAGACCTAACCTGACTAGAATCCTGAGCTAATGAAGAGAGAACAGAGAACACCATGGCTCTCAGATTATAAGGAAAATTCACTGACCCTTATTATAGTAACAGATGATACGGTGTCTCAAATCCAATGCAAAAAGGTAAACCTTGATAACACTTTATATAAGTGATGTCTTTTTTCCATTTGCCCTAAGCCTTTGCTATTCAACTTCCTCTTTCAATATCCACAACTGTCCATATTTTGTAAGTAGCACGTTATTAGATGAGGCGGGAAAAATAATCAGGAAAATGCAAACGTTACCTCCAGTGTAGAAATGTGGGTCCCTTCCAGGGTCTTAGTTGGTAGACTCATTTTCTTGTGGGCTTTTACTATCTCATAATACAAAGCTCCCACCCTTGAAAAAGCCCTAGGTTGAATCTGGACGTGAACGACATCTTTGAATAATATACATATCTTAGAAATGACATCAATAAATAAGATTCAAAACCTATATAATTAACACATATCAAATAGAGAATAAAATCTCACTGTTGAAAATCATGGCTCAAAATTCAGTCAGAAAATGGAATGTAGGATACAAAAAAATCATTGGATGAGGATCCAATCTATTGCTGATAAAATGTAAATGAGAAAAATTTAAGTTTTCAGATCTTCCAAAGACACAATAGGAAAAGGAATATGTGCTAATACAGGCTCTCTCCCCTGCCCTTTAGGCTTAGTGAATATCATTCAGCACAGTTCCATTTAGGTAGGCTTCTTAAACCCCAACAGGAAGTAGAAACTGCCGAGAGATATTCATCAGAATTATATCATGAGAGGAAAGTGACATCACCAAGATGGCAACATAGGTCATTTCTGACTTTGCTCCCCCTCATGAGGGGAACAATTAACTATTCATGGACAAGCACCACTGAGAGAATTCTAGAACACAAGGGAGAGGCTGAAACACTCTCCTGCACCACAGAGACCAACACAGACCACACCAGATGGGTAAGAGAGGCAACCACATGCTGACCACATTATCCCTCTCCCAGGCCAGCCCAGCACCATGCTAAGGGGTCTCCTCTGAGCCCACAGTACATCCAGTGGGAAAAGAGAGACCAGGGTAGACATCCAGCTCCTCCATCATTGTGGGTCACTTCCTGCAAGCCTCTACTCCAGTCTCCCCTGCACTGGGATTGTGGAGAACTCTACAGGGCTTGACCACTGGTAATCTGATTGTGGCAGAGAAGGGAGGAGTGTCTTGCAACAACCACCCGTTGGACATTGGCAGATTGAGTTACAACCTGCAGCACCCAAGGAGTAGTCCCAAACAGTGGCTTTATTCATCTGCAAAGCCAAGACAGTGGTAAGTCTCACTAAGGAACTCAGCAGGGTACAGGTCTGCCTGACTCAGGTTTTCAAACAAAGCGCTTTGCCATCCCTGCAACCAGGCGTGCCCTGCCCAGGGAGGGGAACTGAGTCATTGCCTGACACACTGCAGAGTGTAGCTCCTGGACCCTTCTGACCAGAAAGCCTGATATGGATCAGCTGTGGATGGTTGGAGCTGGTCCTACAGTCTCTCCCAAGCAGGAGAGCTGAGTAATAGCCTAATCCACTGCTGAGGGTAGCTGTCAGCCCCATCTGACCAGAAAGGCTGACCAGAATGCCTGGATGCTGTGTTGCCCAACAACACTCAAGTAGAGTGTGACAGGCAGAGCTCATCATCTGCAGAGCACAGTCATTGGCCCTGTTTGGCTAGGAAACTTGAGGGTATGGGTCAGCTTGAGTTAATACCTCAAACAAAGAGCCTTGCTGGATTTGGCCTGGTTCTCCCACTTTGGCTTGGCAGGAAAACTAATTCATAGCCCTGCCCCTTGCCCTTTCCCATTCCTTGGCCACTTGACCAGGGATCCTAACAAGCGCACATGGGAAGCTGTGTAGCCCACCTAACAGCCCTGCTCACAGCGGCACTTGAACAGAAAGCACAGCCTTGTGGCTCTCTGTCTGCAGAGCAAAACCAGTGGCCTCATCTGGTGAAGGAATTCGGTGCACAGTCTTGCCTAATTCAGGTTCCCAAACAGTGAGCTCTGCAGCCCATGCTGAGCCTGTGCTGCTGCCTCACCAGGGCAGGGAAACTAATTTACAGAGCCATCTACTGCTGAATATAGTAATATTCCCAGCTCTCCAGGAATCCTGACCAGAGAAGTCAGGAAAATGCAGAGCCCATTCTCCAGCCTTACTTAGACAGGGAACCAAGTCAACATCCAACTGTTGCTAGCCAACAGCACCCTCCCCCTGACCTCAGAGCTCAGGCAGTGGCCTTTTCCCAAAACAGACCCTGATAGCAAGTGCCACCTGCTCAAGGAAGTTACCAGCAGACATGTCCAGAAACCCAAATTGAGCTGATTGGTTATGAACTGTCTCTGCCAAAGTGAACCTGCAAAGTCTGGAAGAGGAGACAGCTTATTCTAATGTACAGAAGTCAATGTAAGGAGTCAAGGATCATGAAAGTCAGGTAAACATGACACCACTAAAGGAAATTAATAGAGCTGTAATAACAGATTCTAGAGAAAGCAAAATCCATGAATGGTCAGACAAAAAGTTCAGAATAGTCCTCATAAGGAAGTTTAGTGAACCAGAAGGACACGCAGATGACTAAACAAAATTAGGAAAACAATGTGTGAACAAAATGAGAAGTTCAACAAAGAAATATAAAGCATCAAAACAAACAAACAAGCAGAAATCCTAGAGCTGAAAAATACAATGACTGACCTGAAGAATTCAACAAAGAGCTTCAAAAGGAGACTTGACAATTCAGGAGAAAGAATCAGTGATCTAGAAGGCAGGATATTTGAAATTATTCGGTCAGAGAGGCAAAAATAAAAAGCGTAAGATGTCTCAGAGACACATAACATACAATCAAAAGAAACAGCATCCACATTGTGGGAAGTCCAGAAGGAGAAGAGAAAGAGAAGGACACAGAAAGAAAATTTAAAGCAATGATAGCTGAAACTTTCAGAAACCTGTGGGTAGAAATGGACATCCAGATGAATGAGGCCCAAAGGACCCAGAATACGTTGAGCCTAAACAGAGCGACACTGAGACACATTCTAATTAAAGTCTCAAAAGTCGAAGACAAAGAAAGATTTCTGAAAGTAGCAAGAGAAAAGAGAGAAGTTACATACAAAGGAACCCCCATAACATTATTGAGAGATTTCGCAAAGAAATTTTCCAGGCCAGGAGAGAATAGGATGACATATTCAAAATATTTACAGAAAAAACTATCAACGAAGAATTCTATATCCAGCAAAGCTGTCCTTCAGAAATGAAGAAGAGCTAAAGACTTTCCCAAACAATGAGAGCTGAGGGAGTTTATCACCATTAGACTGTCTTATAAGAAATGCTAAAGGGAGTTCTTTGAGTGGAAGTAAAAGTTTTTAAAGTTTATAAATTATAAAAATTTTTATAATTAACATTATACAAACATAAGAAAGTAGCATAAAACTCACTGGTATGGTAAATATATAGTCAAAATTACATTCTGTAATACAGTAATGGAGGTGAATAATTTATATACAATCCTAGTTGAAAAGATCAAAAACAAATACGGTAAAAATAACCATAGCTACAATAATCTGTAATTGGTTACACCATATAAAAAAGTATGTAAACTGTAATGTCAATAACATAAATTATGAGGGGGAGGATAAGTAAAAGTGTAGAATTTAGAATGCTATCAAATTTAAGTTGCTATCAGCATAAAATAGGACATTATAATTTAAGATACTTTATGTGAGCCTCATGGTAACAGGGGAAAAACCTGTAGTAATTACAAAAAAGAATGTGATGAAGTCAAAGCACACTGATATCAAAAGACATCAAAGCACAAAAAAGACAGAAAGGTAAGAAACAAAGAACAGTGGGTCTACAAAACAGCCAGAAAATAATGAACAAAATGACAATAGTAAGTCCTTACCTATCAATAATTCCCTTAAATGTAAAAGGATTAAATTTTGCAATAAAAAAATGTGGAATGGGTGTATGGATCATAAAATAAGACCCAATGATATGCTGCCTACAAGAGACTCACTTTGACCTTAGAGACACATAGACTGAGAGTGAAGGGACAGAAAAAAGTATTTCAAGGAAATGATAACCAAAATAACAGGGATAGCTATATTTATATCAGAAAAAATCGACTTTAAACTAAAATTGTAAAAAGAGATAAACACTATCATTATATAATGGTAAAGGTGTCAATACATCAAGAAGTAATAACAATTGTAAATATTTATACACCCAATATTGGAACACCTAAATATGTAAAGCAAAAATTAACAGAGCTAAAGGAGAAATAAACAGCAAAATAATAATATTTGGGGACTTTGATATCCTCCTCTTAACAATGAATAGATCATCCAGATGGAGAATCAATAAGGAAATAGCAAAACTGAACTATACTATAGACCAAATGGACCTAAGACACATAAAGAGCATTCTATCTGTCAAAAGCAAAATACACATGCTTCTCAAGTGCACGTGGAACATTTTCTAGGGTAGACCATATGTTATGTTAGGCCACAAAATAAGTCTTAACAAATTCAAGAAGATTAAAATCATATCAAGCATCTTCTCTGATCACAATGGCAGGAAACTAGAAATGAATAAGAGGAGGAAAACTGAAAAATTCGTGAATACATAAAACTTAACACTGTCAACAAAAACTGATGGATCAAAGAAACTAATGGAGAAATAAAAAAGTATCTTGAGACAAACAAAAATGGAAATATAACATACCAAAACTTATGGGATGTAGCACAAGAAGTTTTAAAAGGGAAGTTCAAAGAAATAATGTGTAACGTTAAGAAACAAGAAAAATCTCAAATAAACAACCTACCTTTATGCTCTAAGGAACTAGAAAAAGAACAAACTGAGCCCAAAGTTAGCAGAAGGAAAGAAATACTAAGTATTACAGCAGAAATAAATGCATAGAAAGCAGAAAAACAATAGAAGAGATTAACAAAACTAAGAGTTGGTTCTTTGAAAAGATAAATGAAATTGACAAATCTTTAGTTACACTAACCAATGGAAAAAGAGAAAGGACCCAAATCAACAAAATTATAAATGAGAAAAAAAAATCCATTACAGGTGATACCACAGAAATGCATAAGATTCCCAATGAAGAAAATTCCAGGACCAGATGGGTTCCTGGCAAATTTTACCAAATATTTAAAGAAGAATTAATGTCAATCATTCTCAAACTCTTCCAAAAAATTGGAAATGAGGCAACACTCTGGAACTCGTTTTATGAGGCCAGCATTGCTCTGATACCAAAGCCAGAAAAGGACACAATCAGAAAATAAAACTACAAGCCAATACCCCTTATAAATATAGATGCAAAAATTCTCAATAAAATACTAGCAGACCCAATCCAGCAGCACATTAATGAGATCATTCACCATAATGTAGTGGGATTTATCCCTGGAATGCAAGGATGGTTCAATATATGCAAATAAATGTGATACATCACTTTCATAGAATGAAAGAAAAAATTATATGATTATCTCAGTGGAGGCAGAAAAAACATTTGACAAAATTCAACATCTTTTAATGATAAAACACTTAAGAAATTTGGTACAGAAGGAACAGAATGATAAAGGCCATGTATGATAAGCCCAGAGCTAACATCAGACTCAAAGGTGAAAGGATGAAACTTTTCCTTCCAATATCAGAAGTAAGACAAGGGTGGTCACTCTCACCAATCCTTTCAACATAGTACTGGAAGTCCCAGCCAAAGCAGTTAGGCAGAAAAACAGAAATAAACGGGATCGTAATTGAAAAAAAGAAATAAAATTGTCGCTATTTGTACATAACGTGATTTTATATACATAAGATCTTAAAGACTCCATCAAAAACCTGTTAGATCTTGATCAACTAACATTTGACAAGAGAGCTAAGAATATTCAAGGAAGAAAAGACAATCTCTTTAACAAACGGTGCTGGGAAAATTTGAAATCCACATGTGAAACAATGAAACTAGATCCCTGTCTTACACCTCTTACAAAACTTAAAATGGATTAAAGACTTAAATGTAAGACCTGAAACCATAAACCTCCTAGAAGAAAACAGAGGAAAAACCTCCTTGACATTGGTCTTGGCAATGATTTTTTGGATATGACACCTAAGTCACAAGCAACAAAATAAAGATAAACACATGGGACTACTTCAAACTGAAAAGCTTTTGCACAGAAAAAGAAGCAATCAAGAAAATGAAAAGACGACCTATGGAATGGAAAAAAAATATTTGCAAACCATATATCTGAAAAGGGGTTAATATTCAAAATATACAGGGAACTCGTACAACTCAATAGCAAAAAACTAAATAATCCAACTAAAAAATTGACACAGTCCTAGATATACATTTGTCCAAAGAAGATATACGAATGGCCAACAGGTACATGAAAAGGTGTTCAAGATCACCAGTCATCAGGGAAACGCAAGTCAAAACTGCAGTGAGATATTGCCTCATGCTCGTTAGAATGGCTAGCACCAAAAAGACAAGCGATGGCAAACAAGAATATGGAGAAAAGGGAACCGCTGTGCACTGTTGGTGAGAGTGTAAAACGGTGCAGCCACTATGGAAAACAGTATGGAGTTTCCTCAAAAAGTTAAAAATAGAAATGCCATATGACCCAGGAATCTCACTTCTGGAAATACATCAAAAGGAAACAAAAACAGTATGTTGACGAGACATGTGGACCCCCTGATCCTGGCAGCATTATTTACAACAGCCAAGATGTGGAGACAACCTATGTCCAACAGTGGGTGAATGGATAAAGAAGTTGTGGGATATGTATGTATATATATATTTAACATATATATACATTTACACACACACATAATGGAACATTTTTCAGCCATAAAAAACAAAGAAATTCTGCCGTTTGTGACAACATGGATGGACTTTGAAGGCATTATGCTAAGTGAAGCGTCAGACACAGATCTCACTTTTATGAAAAATATTTTAAAAATCCCAAAAACTCATAGAAAACGAGATTATATTTGTGGTTAACAGAGGCAGGAGTTGGGTCGGGGGAGGAGGAATTGGATGAAAGAGGTCAAGGGTACAAACATCCAGTTTAAGATAACTAAGTAAATAGGGACGTAACGTACAGCATGATGACTGCACTTAGTACTGCCGTGCGATATGGAGGAGAGTTGTTAAGAGAGTAGACCCCAAGAGTGCTAATTACAAGGAAAAGCATAATTTTTTTCTTTTATTTTGTGTCTATATGAGATGACAGATATTAACTAAAGTTATTGTGGCAATCATTTCACAATAGAGGTAAGTCAAATCATTATACTACACACGCTAAACTTATATAGTGTTGTATGTCAATTACATCTCAGTAAAATTGGGGAAAAAAAGAATTACATCATGAAACACATATAATACCTTACATATTTTCCAGAATTCTCTAGAAAAAATTAATTGGAATTCCAAGTGTTGTGCTTTTATTCTTGCCATTGTTACTTGATATTAGTTATACTATGAATACACGGCCTGCGGACCACCCGTTATAACTACAAGACACAAAAGAATAGCATATATTATCCCCTCTTTCTTTTTTCACTTTTTTAATTAATCACATTATTCGCTACATTGATTATAAGCCCAAAATCAGAAAACAAGAGAAGAGTCAGGATGGAAGTGTAGGACAGATGAAAGGAAAGGGGAGCAAAGGACAAAAATTGTCCTCTATAAAGCCTGGACAGCTGATGAAGTAAAACTCGTGCCAGATGTGTCATGTGATTATCTCATTTTTTTCATCATCAAAAAAGTCAAATAACATGACTGTTAGCAGGGGAGAAAAAAAATTCATCTTTAGGAGTTCACAAAGAGAGAAAAGACACATTTGTACTAAACTATCTGATTGATTATTTTTCAAGGACTTGAGCTTGTGGAGTGAAATGAAAACTGATTCTATTCATCCAAAAAAAGGTTATTTTGAGATAGTGTGGAGCATAGGAAAGTTAAGTGGTGTGTTTTAAAGGCTTACAAACATTTTGTCCCTTAAGTGAACAATAACAAATAAAATCACCATTTTTATTAGGATGGCCAACTCTTAAAACACAAAATAATCTCCAAGATAATATTCCAAATTTTCAGAGGGACTTTTTTATGAGTATGGATATGATATGATATACATATAAGGAGGTGCTGCAATTTTGTTCTGGACTTGCCTAAAGAAATTATATTTGGGCCAAGGAGTTCATGGTACAAGTTTCTACTGAGCCCCAAGGTTGTACACCTTAGTAGCAAGAAATAGGCAGCTATATAGAAATTGCAGGCACTAAGACCAACCAACAGTGTGACGTCTGCTGTCCTGTCTAGGGATAATATTGAAAGTTCCCAAGACACTGGGAAAGTTATATCTATATCAAAGTTAAAAACATATTTTTGTCAAATCCTTCACGCTTAGTGTCATATTTAGGCTTATATTTATTGTCATATTTAGTTGGCTTCATTACAAAACTTTCCAAATCCTGGAAAATTGTGGTACAGGATAAACCCCATTACATCAGGCAAAGCGCTTGTGAATTCTAGCCCCCAAATTTGCTTGCTTTGTGACCGTAGGTAAATCATTTAACCTCTCTGAGTCTCATTTTAATTATCTGCAAAACTAGAATAATGATAGTCCCTCCCTTGTGGGTTGATGTAAAATAACAACTCTTCAGCATCCCGTGGCTCACTAAGGATGCTAAAGTTCCTCAAAAGACTCATGATTTAGGTATCAGATGAGTGTTAGGAAAAGCCTAACAATCAGGGGGTTTGTTTACTTCTTTAAATAAAACCTAAGCTTGTAGTCTTAACAGACACAACGTATTAGTCAGACTCGATAGCTGCTGGGGGGCCATGAAACAGTGTAGTGTTGCCATTAACAGTATAACTGTGATCGGGCTGACCTGGGTTCAGATTAAACTTCATTTTTCTTGTCCTCAAAATGGAAATAATAATAGTGCCTACTCCATAAAGTTGTTATAAGTACTAGATTCTGCTAATAAAATTCTAAACAAAGGGTGTGATCTATAATAAGGAATTATAGTAAAGTTGTTTCTAACTATTTTGGGAGGGAACATATGAAGACATCAAAGCACAACCCTGAAACCCCTCGGTGCTGACATTTCCTCCTGTTTTTGAGTACCAGCTTCCCAACTGATTTTAATAAGTCTTCTAGCCTCCAGCAAAGCTAGCTCACACCATTTGGTTGAGCACAATAGTCATGCTGATAGAAAAAGGCATACTGAGAATGTTTTTGACTTTATTCCGTTTACAAGACTGGTGATTTACCAACCATGGATACAGTAACATAACTGTGTATTTGTATTTTGGAAATATTTACTCCTTTATATTACAAAGAAGGCTCATTTTATATTAAAATTATTAGTCATGGGTGATGCTTCAAAAGAACAAAAGATCTAAATTTATTTTCTTGATACTTAGAAATGTAATTTAAAGTTCTTTGATACATTATTTTTTTCTCTCGTTTATATCCAAAATGCCTGCGAGCAACTTAGACAATCATGATAAAATATTTTGGATTTATATCAGCATGGTAGCAAGCAAGACTGCCTTCTTACCACGATGGATTTCTTCCACCTGGGTATGTCTCCTAAAATGACTATTACTTTCTCGTCCTTATGTTAATATTTTTCTGCATATATAATTCTCTCCATTTGGTAGATTTTATGCAACATTTTCAACTCATGCTTTAAGTAAAGGTGACCTTTAAAATACATAAGTTTCCGTAATAGGAAATGCAATCTTAACAGAGAACATCTGCATGAACTAAAATTTCCCAAGGACTTCAGATCGCTGCACTTCACTTGTGTAGGGCATTTTGAAATACAGCGAAGTAGAAATGTGAATTAATTAAACACCATTTCTTATGCTGTGCTCACATAAATAATTAAACTAACCAATACAACTGTTCTTAAACTGTAGTAACCTGATTAACTATCCCTGTAACTGTTGCACATCCTTTGCACAACGCTATAAATTTCCATCATGCATTATTTATAATTTTTGACTTCACCCTTGTTTAAATGCTAACCTTTAAAATGAACAGATGAAACAATGAAAAAACAACAACCATACATTGTCCTTAAAGGAATATAGGGGGTCTGGATTGTTAATTTATTAATGTGGGGTTTAATACTTAATGAACTTTTAAATATCAACCACTATATTTTTAATAATGCAAAAAACATGTCAACCACCTCAGCCACAATTGCGATACAGAACGTCATCTATTTCAAAGTCCAGTTTGATATCAAGTTTTGATCTCACTCTTTGTTCATATTTCTAAAGTTCATTGATGCAATCACTTTTTTTAATAATAAATGTGCATAGTGATAATTGATGCTTGAGAATATCTTATACAAAGTTCTAAGCTACTTGGTAGCAACTTTCCACTTACAGAAGAACTTCAACTGCCTCCATCCTGTAATACAACCGTCTGAACATGCCTTCCATGGTCCTGACATGATGGGGAGATTGTAGGAGGCACAAGAGCTTTTAATCGACTTGGCTGGAAGTGACCCACATTACATCTGGTCACGGATTGTTAGCCAAAACTAGGCACTGTGCCCCATCCTACCCGCAAGGGAGTCTGAGAAATGTTACAACATGATGAGCACTGGCCCCCGTCACTATTATTAACAACTTGCTACGAGGTACCGTGATGCATAGTAGAAACTCAGAGCACTTAAATTTCACCCAGGAGATGACATTTAATGTGGACTGTAAAGCCTGAGGAGGATTTGGCTGGGTGGAGAAGTGATGGAAGGACGTTTTAAGTAGAAAGAGTACTGTGTGCTCTGACTCAGTTCAAAGCAAGTTCTTGTAACAGGAGTCAATCCAGCTGCCTGGATTTTGGCAACCTGCTGGAAATACTGGAGATGAATGTGGTCACAGAGGCAAAAGGGCTTGAAGTCATTTCAGTGTACCTTTATCAATATCAATTACTACATGCCAAACAATGGGGATGTAATAACTCACAATCAAGTGGCATGTAAATCAATAATTGTAACAAGATGGGACAAATATACTCATAAAAACTTAAAAGACTGGGGGAAAAAAGAAGAATAACTATGTTGTGAATGAGAAGGGAAATAGGAATTTAAAAAAAAAAATTGCAGTAAAAGTGATCCCAAATAGGCAAGCAAGTCAAGGTGGCCAGACAGAGGGAGCCTCAGGTGCAAATACACGGACAGGAAATCAGGCTACACTCAGAGAATGACAAATAGTTTGGTAATGCTGGAGCTGGAAAGGAACAGAGTCCATGAAGTCACAGTTTTAGGAACAATCCCTCCGGCAGCAGGTGGAGAGTGGATGGGAGAGGAAAGTGGACAAGATGAGAAGCTTTGCTCTATAATCTCAGAGAGAGACTCTGAGAGAGTCTCAGCCCCTCCTGAGGCTACTGCAGGAGGAGTGGGTTTTGGGGAGGTGGTTTCAGCGAGTTTTGGCAATTGATACCTTGAGGGGAGGGAGGAAGAGGGTAGAGTCTAGGATTACTCCTAGATTTCTGAACTGAACACCCAAATGAAAGGAATGCTGACAAATCACAATTTCACTCACGGACTCACTCCTCCCTCCCCAACAAGCTTTCAGAGCTCTGATCTTGTCCACCTTTGTTAAGAAGCTACCTCTGCCAAGACCTCCACGTGTGAGGTTGGAGTAGATGAATTTGGCCCGCTCTCTCAGATTGTTTACCTCCTTTCTGATAAGGATGTTATGACTACAAAGCTAAGAGAGAAAAAAAGCTTTTAAGAAAGAGGGAGTATCCATGCAGATACATTTTTAAGTAAAGTAGGAAAATTTTCCACTGAGAGTGGCAGTTCAAAACTCTGCAAGATATTTTAAGAAAAGTTTTAGTGAAATCATTAGGAAATGGAAAATGAACGAGCATAGAAAATCACCTAAAAGTTGATGCCCTAGTCCTGTACCATGACCCACAAACACCCACGAGGCCGTGATTCCTTTCTCCTATTAGTCTCTTCTCAATTCTTGATGTACCAGAAGTACTGACCTGCTTGTAATTCTCTGCACTCGACATGTTGCAGTCGTCCTTTTGTTTTTATCAATGCCGTGCCATTCAACCAGAACATCCTCACCCTTCTCCTTGGCTGGATAACTCTGACTTATTACTTACAGCCCAGCTCATTGACCACCACTTCCAGTTCCCCACCTGCGGGATTCCTTTGTCATTCTCCTGACTGCCCCCTAGCGCTCCAGTTCATACCATCCACTTCTCTATATTTTGCTGAACACACTGTTATTTTTGCACCTCTTCATGAAGGCTGTTTTCCTCTTTCCAAGGCTACTTGGACCATCTAGATAACAGCAATTCTTTCCTTTGTCTTGGCAGAATAAAGGATTACAGGTGACTTGTACACTAGACTTTCAGATATTGACTGGTTAATCAAGCAATGTAAACGGCATCTGTATGTCCTTCATCACATCTCTTATTTCCTATATTCCTCCTCAAACATGCACAGCTGAATCGCCTGCTTTGCTGTCTCAAGGCTTTTTCCAAATGATTAGAAGGCAACTTAACTCACGTACAGTGCTACCTAGAAATGCAGGAGTGGTTAGCTTCTCTCCACCCCAAGGAAATCCTCAACCAACAAGGGACAGAGTTGATGAGTAAACACCACAGTCTCTTTTCTGTTAGGGACAAATTCAGATGCACAATCTGTGTGTTTCCTCCCAGGGTGCCCAGTGGGAGTGAGCCCACTGTTCCAGGCTGACACTGTGTAGTAGAAATTCTCAACATTCTGCCTAGGATAGCATCCCACATGCAATAACCTCAGAATGATCGAAGAATTTGAGCTGGTATTTGGAATTGATCTCACCCACATCCCTGATCTATAGAGATGAAAAGTGGATCACACAGCAACTAAATGATTCATTAAAGACTAGTGGCAGATTTCCGGACCAAGCAGGAGTTATTTTCATTATAAGAAACAGAAATGTTTAGAAAAAAATAATAAAATCAAACACAAAATAGTTGCATTGGGCAGGCGATCATCGACTTTATAATGGAATTCTTCTTTTAAAATACAAGAAATACTCATCTACCCAAATTTACATTATAAAGGAACATACATGTCTTTTGCTCATTGATCCAATATTGGTATTTCCCTCATCTTTCTGGCAAGAAATTATAATCAAATACACAAAAGTGTATATTTATTATAATCACCTATTAGAGTGGGTATTATCAAAAAGACTAGCAATAACAAATGTTGGCGAGGATGTGGAGGACAGGGAACTCTCAAGCACTGTTGGTAGGGATCTAAATTGATGTAGCCACTATAAAAAACAATGTGGACTTCCCTCAAAAAATTAAAAATAGAACTACCTTATGATCCAGCAATTTTAGTTCTGGGTATTTATCTGAAAAAAATGAAAACACTAACTTCAAAATATATATGCACCCCTATATTCATTTCAGCAGTATTTACAATAGCCAACGTGGAAACTACCTAAGTGTCCATTGATGGATGAATGGATAAAGAAATTGTGGCATATATATATATATATATATATATATAATTTTTACACACATGCTGGAGTATTACTCAGCTGTAAAAAGAATGAAATCTTGCCAATTGTGACAACATGGATGGACCCTGAGGGCATTATGCTAAGCGAAATAAGTCAGAAAAAGACAAATACTGTACGGTCTCTCTCAAATGTGGAATCTGAAATATAAAGAAAGAAAGAAAAACGAAGCACAAAAAATATATACAATTTTGGCATTATGTGGTTAATGCAGTAGCTGCATTTAGTCCTACTGAAACAAGGTGGTTTGTAAGAAATTCACAGAGAGCAAAGATCTTGTGAAGATCATGCTTATGCATGATAATCGAAGAGAGAAGACAGTGAAGGGGTACGTAGGTGGTCCCTGATTTGGGACCAGTCAGTTGAGGGGGGAGGGTGTTGTGAAAACTCTGTTAAAACAAACTTGTAAGGCTTATGAAAATTTGAGATTTTGTTTTAACCTGTATGTGAAGAGTTTAATAAAAGACAGCAAGTTTGTAAATATGTTTATTTTTACAAAATATGCTTAGACTTTTTTTTATTAAGATTTGGTGACAGAAAAACATTTCTAAGCCATTCCAGGTGATTCATCTCTGTCTCACCAACAATTTTTAAGGAGAAATTTTATAGTACTGGGTAAACGTTAGATACTCAAGAACTGCTTGTACAGTAAGTAGCAATATTCATTCTCCAAAGGAGTAAATAAAATAATCATATATTCATTTTAACTCATCTGTTACGTATTTATTCTCTAATCACCCACTAAACTACTTTAAAATGTGTTTTTGGATGCAGGCATTGAAAGAAATGCGTGACCTTTCAAATAGAAATAAATGGACTTTGATTTACGCAATTGTAGTAAACAGCATTGTACACTTAAGAACAAAGTTCATGCAGTTTTCCACAGGCCTATTAACATTATGAAAATAATAAAGGAATGTATTTTATTATCAAGTTCTAGGCTGGGGTCAAACTCATCTGTGGCTCCAGAAAGTCAGAACTTCCAGTGGACCCCTCTGACCAGCTCCCACAGCCCTGAAAGTCACAGCACCCTTATTAAGAAAACCAGCTTTCAGAAGACGAGGTCTTCCCTTCCAACACAGTGATGGAAATCTCATATGGGGTGAAAACTCCCTGGCTGTTTACAGAGTTTTGCAAAGATAAAAGGTGGAAAATCACTTTCATAAAACTAAAGTATTTAGGAGCAAGGCCTGAGCTGACAGAGTAAGCCGAAGGCTTAAGAATGAAAGTTCTCAGATGAGCGGTAGCTCCAGCAGAGCGATCTCCTCCCCAGGTCACAGAAGACTCTGGGTGACACTATTTCTGAGACAGTAGGACAGAATCTTCCATCTCCTTGCCTGAGCGGCTTAATTCTGTCATCTTCTGGGAAAAGTGTCTATCCAGAACAGGGGCGCTCCAGTCTCCCTCAGAATCATCCGGTTAAGTCTGCTTAATTCAGATACTCTTTCAATGCTATTTTAGAGATTCTGGATACAGACATAAATAAAAGAGTGATGACTTCCCTTGAGGCCTTTGGGCAAGTTGAGGGAACAGATATGATTTCAAATAAGTTTCACACGATGGAAAATACACAGGGGCCAGACCTAAAAGGATTGATGGAGGGGACATCGTGTCACCTCTCACAGCAAGTCTGCTCTCACCAACTTCTGCCGACGCTCTGCTTTAACCTATGCATAGCCCCGATGCTACAGTCCTTGTTTCCTGCCCAACGCCGGAACACAGTGCTTTGGATAAGTCAGAAATGCTTATTCTCACATAGAGAGATTCTTTAAAATGTTAAGTCAGAGAAACTTGGCAAAACTGTATTTTATGATTCCAACCCGTTCAATCTCTTTAGTAAGCCTGAGACTTCACATAAATACTTAATGAAAATGAGAAAAAATGAAGTACCATAAGCCAAATATGGGAAGTCACCTAAGACACAGAACACTGCATATTGATTTGCATTGACTTTCTGCTGCAGGTCACGAGTATATCATCACAGAATCATCTAGTTTCCTGGAATAAAGAAAAATCTTTCTACTTAATCATTTTATTCAATAGTTGGTACCTTTTGCTCCTAGTTCTAGAACTTCTGCGGACAATTATTTCTCTTAAGGCTTCTCTCACTTTCGGTTTGAAATGTCATTAATTTTCTGCAAGGGAATCTGGGCAAAATTAGTAAATATTCTTCATTCCTCCTCTGTATTTGAACAAACCATGTTCCACTTGTATCATCTCACACTGGATTTAATTCAGGCTTTTAAAAAATATTTGTTGAACAATTCATCTAAGTGCATATAACAATGTTTCTATCCACACTCATCTTTCCTGTACTTATTATTATCTTCTCCTATTTTAACCCCATAATCACAGTTTGATCTTTCTTGACATTTCACTACATATAATTTCTATAATAGTCTTTTTTGAGATTTCCAAACCAATACGTATCTTTTCCTTACAGCTAGCACAACTTTCTCTTCTATATATTGTATGTTTTCTTTTGTTACTTTATATATAACTAGCAATTTATTTTCCTTTTGAATTATTTGATTCTTGTAGTAAAACTTATACCCTCAACTATGTTATTTTTTCAGGTGCTAAAAGCTTTTGATTCCACCACATTGCACAGCTGCGGGTGGAAAGATGCCGGCAGAAGTTGTGCAAGGCGGCTATGCTGCTGTTAATAGTAAAGTTTTTCCAGTTAGATCTCTTATTTTTGGTCTTTTTAGGAGACACTATTTTTGAATGTTCTTATTTTTCATTTTTTGTAAATATTCAAGTTTTACATAATCCATTTTTAAAAAATAATTTATTAATACAATTTTTTAAAGCAGTTTCCAGTTCACAACAAAACTGAAGGGGAGGCAGAGAGATTTCCCGCATACCCCCTGCCCTGACACATGCATAGCCTCTGCCACTGTTAATATCTCCCTCCAGAGTAGTACACTTGTTACCATTGATGAACATACATAGAAACATAATAATCACCCAAAGTCCATAGTTTACATTACATTTCACTCTTGGTGTTGTACATTCTAGGGGCTTGGACAAATATAATGACATGTATCCACCATCTCCACTGACCTAAAAATCCTCTGTACTCTGCCTATTCATGACTCTCCCACCCTCAACTGCTGGTACCACACTTTTTTTATTGTCTCCATGCTTTTACCTTTTCCAAAATATCATATAGTTGAAATCATATGGTAGGTAGCCTTTTGAGATTGGCTTCTTTCACTTAATAATACACATTTTTCTCCACGTCTTTTCATGGCTTGACAGCTCATTTGTTTTTAGTGCTGAATAATATTCCGTTGTCTGGATGTACAATAGTTTACTTATCCATTCACATACAAGACATCTTGGTTTCTCCCAAGTTTTGACAATTAGGAATAAAGCTGCTATAAACACTGTATGTAGGTTTTTGTGTAGAGAAACTTTCAACTCCCTTGAGTAAATACCAAGGAGTATGACTGCGGAATTGTACGGCAAGAATACATGTAGTTTCGTAAAAAGCCACCAAACTGTCTTGCAAGTAGCTGCACCGTTTGGCATCTCCACCAGCAATGAATAAAAGTTCTGTTGTTTCCCATCCTCACCAGCATTTGCTGTTGTCAATGTTCCAGATTCAGGCCATTCTCATAGGAATATAGTAGTAGCTCATTGTTTTAATTTGCATTTCTCTGATGACATGTGATGCAGAGCATCTTTTCGTCTGCTTATTTGCCATCTGTATATCTTTGACAAGGTGTCTGTTCAGATCTTTGGCCCATTGTTTAATTAAGTTGTCTCATTATTGTAAAATTTTAAAAGTTCTTTGTATATTTTAGATTACAGTCCTTTATCAGACGTATATTTTGCAGATATTTTCTCCCAATCTATGGTTCGTCTTCTCATTCTTTTGACCTTGTCCTTCACAGAGAGAGCAGAAGTTTTTAATCTCAATGAAGTTCAGCTTGTCACTGATTTCTTTCATGCATCGTGCCTTTGGTGTTGTATCTCAAAATCGTTGCCATACCCTAGGCTTACTCCTGTTGTCTTCTAGGAGTTTGGTAGTTCTGCATTTTACATTTAGGTCTGTGATCCACTTTGAGTTAATTTTTACAAAGGGTGTAGGTTTTTGTCTACATTCATTTTATTGCATGTGGATGTCCAGTTGTTCTGGCACCACTGGATGAAAATACTCTCTTTCCTCCCATATTGTCTTTGCATCTTTGTCAAGGATCAGTTGTCTATATTTATTTTGTCTATTTCTGGGTTCCTTATTCTGTTCCACTCATCTATTTGTCTGCTCTTTGCTGGTACTACACTGTCTTAATTACTGTAGTTTTATATTGGATCTTGAAGTTGGGTAGCACCAGTCTTCCAACTTTGTCCTTCTCCTTCAATATTGAGTTGGATATTCTGGATATTTTGCCTGTCCATATAAACTTTAGAAGAAGTTTGCCTATATTCATGAAATAAGTTGCTGGGGTTTTGGTTGGGGTTGCATTGAATCTATAGACTGAGTTGGCAAGAACTGACATCTTGATAATATTGGGTCATCCTATACATGAACATGGAACATCTCTCCGTTTATTTATTTCTTCTTTGATTTTGTTCATCAGAGTTTTGTAGTTTTACTCAAATAGAGCTTGTACATATTTTGTTAAATCTATATCTAAGTATTTCATTTTGGGATGCTAACATAAATAGTATTGGGGTTTTAATTTCAAATTTCACTTGTTCCTTATTGGTATGTAAGAACATAGCCCGTTTTTTTCCACAAAGATTCTTCCTAATTTTTTGCCATCTCTGTATATTATATATACAGATGCTTATGCCTGCCCCTCAGTCTGTCTTAAACTTTTCCTTTATCTTCCCTGGCATGTATCAATTGCCTTTCTCATTGCTGGTTTCTTTTTCATCTCAAGCATTTTTCCTAGTTTCTATAAAAAGCCTCTGATTTTTGTTGTATTCTGGAATATGATTTTATATTCAGAAAATGGATTTGATGATTCTCACTGCAAAACTTTTGTTTAGATACAGGAATTGCTTCAACATGGAAGAAAGGCATTTAGGTTTTTTTTAATCTCGCAATATTATATATTTTCTATCTAAGATTAACCCAGATCTTTCATCTTTCACATCTTCTTAACTATACTTGTTCTAGAGTCAGATTGCCTCGGTTTAAGTTTAAATTTATGAGCTGTGCAACTTTAATCACCTAGCCTAACCTTCTGAGCTACAGTTCCAACAACTTTAGAGTGGAATCGTAAGAGAATTTATGATATAAAATGAGTATGAGCATTTATCGATATTTTATTTTAAAAGTACTTGGCATAGTCCCTGGCACATAATGTATACTCAGCAAATTAGAGCTGTTTATATTCTAGAATTATCACACTTTACATGACAAATATATGAAAATGAATACATATATAAACATTTACCATATTGACTGAAGTGTTGTAAACAATACATTCTGTGAATACATGATTTGATTGTTCTAAAGGCAAGTTAGTGACCCAGTAAATTTGAGCAACTTTACATAAAATAAAATAAAATAAATTTCTTGACTGTAAGCCTTCTCACACTCTAAGATGTGAGAGACTATATAGAGACGTGGAAATACAGCCTAAGTAATTAAATATAAAACCCAGAAATGTTCCCAAAAGTATATAGTTTAAAGATCAAACAAATGAGATAACTTACCACCAAGTGATATATTCCATTTAAATTTGTTTAAAAATATTGTTCGAATTATATTTTGAAAACTATTTCTATTATCTGTAGGTTGCACGAACATGTTCACCAGGTCCTCACAGTATCTGGCACTTTGTGGCTGTTCAAATACCTATTTATTGAATGAAAGAATAAACGAAGCACACATAAAACTAGAGAATATTAGCTTTGTCTCAAGATATATCAAGCCCACAGCTAGCATCATACTGAACAGTTAAAAGTTGAAAGTATTTCCTCCAAGATCAGAAACAGGACAAGGATACCCACTCTCACCACTTCTATTCAACACAATATTGGAAGTCCTAGAAATATAGGAATCTAACTTGGAAAGGAAGAAGCAAAATTTTCTCTGCAGGTGGCATGATCTTGTATTTAAAAACTCTAAAGACTCCACACACACACACACACACAAAAACCCTATAGAACTGATAAATTCAGTAAAGTTGCAAGATGTAAAATCAAAATACAAAATCAATTGTTTCTGTAAACTAACAAAGAACAATTTAAAAAAGAAACTAAGAAAACAGTGTCATTTACAATGTCACCAAGAAGAATAAAATACTTAAGAATAAACCTAACAAAGGACTTCAAAGACTTGAACAACAAAACAGTGATGAAAGAAATTAAAGGAGACACAAATAAATGGAAAGAAACCCCTATGTTTAGAGTAGAAGACTTAATTTTGTTAAAATGTCCATATTACCCCAAAGTAATCTACAATTCAATTTAATTCCCATAAAAATCTCAATGGATTTTTTGCAGGAATAGAGAAACATCCTAAAATTCATAGGAAACCACAAAAGACCCAGAATAGCCCAAGCAATCTTGAAGAACAAAGCTGGAAGTATCACACTTTCTAAATATTTCCTAAAGCTACAGTATCTAAAATAGCATGGTACTGGCATGAAGACAGAAAAAGAGATGAATGGAACAGAATGGAGAGCCTATAATTAAACCCACACGTATATGGTTAACTGATCTTTGACAAGGGTGCCAAGAATATACCGGGGGGAAGGATCATCTCTTCAAGAAATTGTGTTGGCAAAACTGGATATTCAGATGCAAAAAGGGGAAACTAGACTCTTACCTTATATGAACACAAAAATCTACTCAAAATGGATTAAAGCCTTAAACATAAGACCCAAAACTACAAAACTCCTTGAAGAAAACATAAGGAAAATTTTCTTAACATTGGTCCTAGCAATAATTTCTTTGATATGACGCAAAAGGCACGGGCAATGAAAGCAAGAATCGACAAGTGGGACTACAACAAACTAAAAAGCTTATGCACAGCAAAGGAAACAATCAACAGAAGGAAGAGGCAACCTACAGAATGGGAGAAAATATTTTCAAACCATATATCTGATAAGGGGTTAATTTCCACAAAATATAAGGAACTCTCCAAAAAAAGAACAAACCACCTGATTAAATTTGAGCAAAGGACTTGAACAGACATTTCCCCAAAAACATTCACATTGTCAATAGGTATATGAAAAGATGCTCAACATCACTAATTATCAAGGTAATGCAAATCAAAATTACAATGAGATATCACCTCACATTGTTAGGATGGCTTTTATTAAAAAATAAAAATAAAAGTAAGTGTTAGAGAGGAGGTGGAGAAATTGAAACCTTCATATACTTTTGGTGGGACTGTAAATTGGTACAGCCACTATGGAAAACGTGGATGTTCCTCAAAAAATTAAGAATAGAACTACTAAATGATCCAGCAATCCCACTCCTGGAATATATCTAAAATAATTGAATCAGGATCTTGAAGAGATGTCTGTACTCCCGTGTTCATTGCAGCATTATTCACAACAGTCAAGATCTGGAAGCAACCCAAGTATCCATCAATGGACAAACAGATAAAGAAAATGTGGTATATCCATACAAAGAAATATTATTCTGCCATAAAGAAGAGTGATATCCTACCTTTTGCAACAACATGGATGGAACTCAAGGACATTGTGCTAAATGAAATGTCACAGTGAGAAAGACAAACACTGTATGTTCTCACTTAAATGTGTAACCTAAAAGAGGAGCACTCATAGAATAGAAAGTAAAATGGTGGTTGACAGGGGCTGGGGGTTGGGGAAAACGGGGTGATGCTGGTCAAAGCACACAAACTTCCAGCTACAAGATTAATAAAGTCAGGGAATCTGATGTACAGCATGCTGACTATAATTAACGGTGCTATGTTATATACTTGAAAGTTGTTAAGAGATTGGATCTTAAATGTTATCACCACAGAAAAATGGAAATTATGTGAAGGGATGGAAGTGTTGGCTAACCTTGTTGTGAAATCATTTCACAATGTACACACTTATCAAATCATCATGTTCTATGCCTTAAGCTTACATATATGTCAATAATATCTCAATAACGCTGGGGAAAAAAGTTCTATATCATTGTCATCAGCCATCAGGGAAATGTAAATTAAAACCAAAATGAGACATCAATACATACTTATCAGAATGGCTAAAATAAAAAGCTTGAGACAACTCCAAATGCTGGCAAAGCAGAAAAAGTTGATCACTCATACATTGCTGGTGAGAGTGTAAAGTGGTACAGCCCCTCTGGAAAGTAGTTTGTCAGTTTATTTTAAAACAAAAATGATCCTAACATAAGACCCAGCAGCTACACTCTTGGGCATTTATCCTAGAAAAATGAAACTTAGGCCCACGCAGAAACTTGTAGATGAATGTTCCTATGTGTAATAGCCCAAATTGGAAAAAACTCAGATGTCCATGAGTGGTTATATAAATTGCAGTTCATCCGAATTGTGGAATACTACTCAGCAATAAAAAGAGCTGCAGTGGGAGCCCTGACAGTAGCTTTTCTTTTTTGTAATCTAAGTGCCTGACTTCAACTTTGATTGTATAGGCATCCATTTCAAAGACAGCTAATCCCAAAAAAACACAAGGCCAGCCACAGGGTAGATAAGGAGCTAGACCCCCAGCTCCTTCAGGCTCCTGTGTTTTAGAGATAGTGGATGACAATGAGAACCACAAGGGCCAGAGCAGCCACAACACTAGTTATCCACAGACTGAGGCTGGCACACAACAAGAATAGACTCTTGATACGTAAAGCTACTTGGATGAACCTGAAGGCGGTCATGCTGAGCGGGAAAAGCCAGTGCCGAGTGGCTGCACACTGTATGACTCCATTTATATAGTTTTCTTGAACTGACAAAATTATAGAAATGGAAAACAGGCTGGTGGTCCCAGGGTGAGGATGCGGGTCAATGGAGCAGCTGTTATCGGGTAGAGCAAAGGAAGCTTGTGGCTATGGCACAGTCTACGTCTTGATTAGGGCAGTGGTTATGATGAGCTACATATGTGACAAAATTTCAAAGAAATATACACATTGTCTATGTCCATTTTGGCTGCTATAACAAAAACACCATAGATTGGGTGGCTTAAACAACACAAATTTATTTGTCACATCTCTGGAGGCTAGGAAGTCCAAGATCCAGGCACCTGCAGATTCGGTGTCTAGTGAGAGTGTGTTTCGTGGTTCACAGACACTCTCTTTTTGCCCCTTCACCAGAAGGGGCAAGAGGGTTCTTTGGGGTCTCTACCAACCAGTTCTATTCCTAATCATCTAATCACCTACCAAAGGCCATACCTCCAACCACCACCACCTTGGAGATTAGGTTTCAACATATGAATTTTGAGGGGTCACAATCCTTCAGTCTATGGCATACACAGACTCAGGTTAATCAGTGTATGCCTAGCCTGTGAAATATGAAGTTCTGTGGACTGTACCAATGTCAGTTTTCTGGTCCTGATGTTGTCCCGTGGTTATGCAAGACGTTAACATTGGGGAAGGCTGGTGAAGGATGCCTGGAACCTCTCTGTATGTTTCCTTGTAGCTTCCTGTGACTCTCTAATTATTTCCAGATGAAAAGTTAAAAAAATTCACTCAAGAGAATATAAGCCAGGCATTCTTTATAGGACAGCAACATCGTCTGTTGTCTGAAGCGCTCAGTGCCCAGTTTATATAGGCACTCAAGAAATAGTTCTTGAATTAATTACAAAAAGTCCATCAACATTAAAAGCAAATAATATATCTTTAAGTTTTTTTCTGACAATTAATATATATCTAACATGTTCGGGATGGTGTTCATATTTATTGTCCATCTCTAACTTGAAATAGAGATGCAATCAATGCTCCTTGCAGTTTGGCAAATGGGTTTCAAGCCATTAATACGACAGACGCATTGAAGTCTTAATTCTTAGAGTACCAAAGTACAACATATGGTAAGGATATAAAAGTGAATTTCATTTGTATCAAAGTGCAGCAGCAGAAGAAAGTCTTGATTACATTAACACAGAGGAAAAGACTCAAATCCCTCATGTTGCCCCAATTTTCAAGCTTAGATGTGATATTGATTTTTGTACCTTGTTAAACTAAAACTTACTGTCAGAGACCATTTTTTTATTTTGGGAGACCTTTTAAGATAAGAAAATTGGGCTTCATTTTATCTTAATTCACCTGACGAAAGCTTTCTCATTCTCTTTCTCGTTTTACTCCCTCCCCACCACCTCTTTACTCTTCAATAGACAAGGTTTCACTTCAGGCACAGAAGAATCAATACAAAACTAAATACAGTGTGCGGCCACCCATCAAGGACTAAATGAAGAAGTATACGAAAAGTCTTGTACTTTGAGTAAAATCAGTAAAACCTGCCCTTTCGTTACTTAACCTTTTAGCTAGTCAAAGGCTCAAATATCAGAAATAAAAGAGGATAGTATTGGATACACTTTCTCAGATGCTGACTCAGTTATAAAAGTAATAAAGACTCCCCAAAACAGTGGCTTAAATATGACTAGAATTTCTTTCCTTTTGACGTGAAAGAAGTCTGAAGTAAGCTTTGCAGACTGTCTTGGTATTTCCATGAAGACATCAGGAAGCAGGCTGCCTTCTAGTTCATCTCTCTGTAAACTCTAGACTGTGGCTTTGACTCATGTGGCATAAGGAGGCTGCCAGAGTTCCAACTATCTTAATTGCATTCCAGGCAGGGTGGAGGAGGGTATACCATATCATGTGACTTCCCCTAGAAGTCACACATGGTATTTTCGTTCATATCTTAATGAGATGTTAGTCAAGTAGTTATTGCCAGGGAAGCTGGAAATGTTTCTTTTTGGAAGGAAGGTATGTGCCCATTAAAAGTTGTAGTTTTCTGAATTTCAGAGAAGAAAACATAGAATGGCTCTTAGGAAGCAAATAAACAGCACTGCCATAGTTGCCATGGGTTTATGTTGGCTTGTGAATTCCTTACTGAATAGGGGGTGTATTGAGCATCAATTAAAAAAATAATTATTACACATCTGTTGTATGCTTATTGTCAAATGCTTGGGGCACCTACAAATTTGGAGAAAATATTTGCAAATCAAATATTGGATAAGGGACTTATATCCAAAATATATAAAGAACTGTTACAACTCAACAATAAAATGACAACACAATTTAAAAATAGGCAAAGGATATGAATAGACATTTCTCTGAAGAAGATATACAAATGGCCAATAAACACATGAAAAGATGTTCAAAAATTTTAGTCATTAGGGGAATGGAAATTAAAACCACAGTGTGATCCCACCTCATACTGACCAGGACGACTATAATCCAGACAGACAGCAGTAAGTGTTGGTGAGAATGTGGAGAAATTGGAGCTCTCATACATTGCTGGAGGGATTGTAAAATGGTGCGACCATTTTGGAAACCAGTCTGACAGTTCCTCAAAATGTTAAACATAGAATTACTATATGACTCAGCAATTCCACTCCTAGGTATTATACCAAAGAGAAATTAAAACATATATCCGCAGAAAAATTTGTACATGAATATTCATGCCAGTGTTATTCATGATAGCTGAAAAGTTGAAACAACCCAAATGTGCATCAACTGAAGAATGGATAAACAAAATATGGTATATCTATATAATGGAATATTATTTGGCCATAAAAGGGAATGAAATACTAATATGTGCTACAACATCGATAAACCTTGAAAGCATTATGCTAAGTGAAAGAAGCAAGTCACAAAAAAGCCCACGTCATATTATTCCAGTTATATGAAATGACCAGAATAGGCAAATCTACAGATACAGAAAGTAGATTGGTGGTTGCCAGAAGCTGAGGGGAGAAGGAAGAAGGGAGTGGCTGCTAAAGGGTATGCGGTTTGTTTCTGGGATGATGAAAATATTCTGGAATCAGAGAGTGATGATAGTTGCACAACACTGTGAATACGCTGAATTGTACAATTTAAATGGTTGGGTTTTCTGGTATGTAAATTATACCTTACTAAATCTGGACTAAAAAATAATAAAATGCTCAGCATTTTATTAAATAAAAGCAGTAAAACAAACCATCATACCCTGTCCTCAAGAATATTGTAATTCAATGTGAACTACATAGAGAAGTAAATAAATAACTATGTTTTATGCTCTAAAACTATTACTGCAAGTATTATGGAACCATAATATCACACGAAAACATGCTGAAGAAACATATGAGACTAAGGTATTGCCACATGTAGCCGTCAGGAGCTCACGCATATTGGAACACACTAACAGAAAGAGCTCCCATTAGTCACACAGTCAGAGAGAAGATGTGGGTCTTTGTCCTTTCCTGTCGCCCTGACCTCAGGCAGGTACCACAGGGTCCATTTTAATACCTGGAAAATCGTCTAATCTTGAATATTTTCCTGCACTCTCCAGCACGGTATTCATCAGGTACTTTAGTCCAACCTACACTTTATGGCATTCTGAGACGATGGAGAACATTTGTTTACTGCTCTTCACAAAAGAACTTTTTATACACAAAAAGGGGACAGAGTCCACCTTATATTTCTGTTTTTACATAGAAAGTCGACCTGCCTCTATTGCTAAGTTTAGATTCATGGAGAAAACAAAAAGAAGGAAAGAAATTAAAGACTGATGATTTCAGAGCTTATTTTTTTTTAAGAAACAAAACAAAAACTTTAAGGAGAGTAAGACCCAAAGTCAACCTGTCAAGACATTTATGAACATCTTCCATTCATTGAAATGAAATAGCCTAAAGAATATTATTGTTATTTTTATTATTATTAATCCTTTCTAACATCTGACACTTTGCTAAATTCTTTGGGTAGATTATGTCATTAAACCAGGTAAATACTAATATTTATTGTTTCCATTTTGCAGGTGAGGGATATAAGATTAACAGGCATCAAGTAATTTGTCCAAAGTTACAGGCAGGATTCAGAGCTCAGGGAGTCAGAATCCTAGCTTGTAAACATTACCTATTCCATTTTCTACTGAAGCATATATACTGTATTATATTTACTTTATTACACCACTCGAAAAAAACTAAAAAAGTAAAAGTTTCTTTCTTTTCGTTATTTGTTTTAAATCTACGTAGTAACAGACAGGGCCAATAAGTTTACAGCATCATTTAATTGAACTGAATAAGGAGAATGTCATATTTAATACGACTTAGATTAATATTAATGCCTGTTGTAAAATTAAATCCTATTACTAATGACGGCATCATGATGGTGATAATACAGTTGAAGGAAAAGGATGTGTCCATATGGGAGGAGGACTTGAGGTCTGATTCCAAAAGTTCAACTGCTAAGTTAAGGACTTAGTAGGGAGCTTACTGTCTGTCAAGCACGTTTTAATGGAAATACAGCACAGGGTCTTCCTCCAACTGTTTGAAGAAAGACACAGTGCAGGCTGAGTGGCCTTTTTGAAAAGGTTTCTTTTCACCAGTTTACATCTTGTGGAAAATCATTTAAGCCTTGTCTGAAGATAGAGCTTTATTCGAAGAAGAGATCAATTTCCATTTCTCCCAGGTTATCAGAGAGGTTTAAGAATAGATTAAGAAATCACTCAAGTATTTTAAGTCATTTTCATTGTAGGCCCTATGTTCTCCTGTTTCTCTTTGTCATGACTTAAGTTAATAATTGGATATTTAAGATTCATTTCAGATACCTCATTAAGGTGAAACCCTCTAATGACTTGACTTTGGTCAACAATATTGGGTTCTATTCTCAACTGTCTTACAGACGTTACAATTTTGTTTGTTTATTCGTTTCTTTGTCTAATTTCTTTGCTTATACATACTAAGACAATTACCTGTGGTTTCATTCTGTAGTTCGTTCCATGTTGCATATCATTAATTGACATTTTTTACAGTTCAATCATGAGCAAAGATAAGTGTTTCTATACTTCATTTAATGCAACCGTAGAAATGATTTGATAGATTTTGCAATATGATGGGACATGCATCTGGTGTAATTGCTCTTGAGAGTTTTGATTATATTTGAATCATGTTGGTAAGTAAATGAAGTAAATAAAGCTTGGAGTGGGAGAAGGGGATTGAGACTAACATTACAATAAGCACAGATTAATTGCACCAAGTGATCTGTTTGGTTGAGATATTCTCTTCTTACTAAATATTATTCAACTTCATAGGTAATATATTATAAAGGGAAGTAGCCATCACCCCGTGTATTCTTTTATAGTCAGAACCAAGAAAGAACGTCATGGGAGAAATAGATGAGAATAAGGGGCCTTTCTCCTTTGAGAGTATGAAGGTTTAAAACGCCATAGTCTATCGGGGATTTCTCCATGAAGTCGTCTGTATTGGTTCAGTGACTTCCTTATAGAAAGAACGGCAACTCAGCTCAAACTGGCTTACACAAAGAAGTAAACATTTGGTTTATATTTTCTAATTTCAGGCATGGCTAGATCTTGCTGCTTATACTATGTCAGCCCATAAATCGAATCTCATAAATTCTGAATCTCGTAATGGTATCTTCCACCCATGTTTGATCCAATAACAATGGCTAAAAGAATGAAATATTCTAATTAGCCAGGCCTGGATCCTGCAATGGTCCCTGCAACCAATGTCACCTGAACCTCATGGACCAACAGTGGATGAGATCTGGATCCTCAAGAAAGACTGGAGTGCCCTTACTAGCAGGAAGATGAATGAATGCTGGACAGACGAAATAACAGATGTCTACTAAACTATATGAAAAATAAGAGCACTAATTTATTTTAAGCTTTCTTAAATATTACACCTTTTTTGTCATTGATAGAGAGAGTGGGCAAGACATGCTACTGCAAATCCAGCTAGTGCCATTTTAGTTAAAAATGTACTCAGGTGAATAAACCTCTTTTCGCTAGCTTCTAAGATGCTCAGTAACAGCAACATGTCTGGATGACCCTTCTTTCCTGACACGTATCACATTGCACAGTGCTCTTTATTTCATCAATTGATCAAACTATTTTTTGATCTTACTGTCACAAAATAATTTTGTTAACTATCACATATTAAAATAACCTGGCTAATTTATTGCTTTTCTGTCAGCTTTATTTTCTTTCATTTCTTTACATGAAGCAATACACTTTGAAAGCAGAAAAGGAACAAAACGATTGTGCTGAAACACGTGGTTCTAATACAGTGTTTCCTAATTCTTTCATGTAGTCAATTATTTTCATTTCAAATGGAATACAATTTAAAAGTTGCTTTGAGAAGCCTTATTAAAAGGAATTACTAAATAGCAGTGCAGGCCTTGGTAACAGAGAATTAACAAAAGGAGAAATAATTAAGCATTAAAAAAAGGTATTCATGAAGCCCTGTTCCAAAGCACAGAAGCTTTCACGTTCACCTGCTCTGCTACCATTTAACAGCTGAAAAATCACTCCCTAATCCCTTTCTATTCAAAGTCCCATCAACACCCTGCTGGCAGGAGCCCTGTGCTAACATTCAGCTTGTAATCTCCTCTCAGCCTCTCATTTTCTTAATTTGTTCCATTTACAAAGTAAGTCTGCAAACTGACCTTTAAAATGAATAACTACTCTGAAATGCCTTCAGATAATATAACTGCTAAATTACCTCCCTTTTTTCCTTCCCTTTCTCTTTGTAAACTGATAAATTTTTGTCCTGACATCCCCCAATGTTCCCTGTTACTAAAATGCCCATGCTGTTAATTCAATATTCTTTGCATCTGTATAAATTTACTTTACTCATAAGGATAGCTGGAAGTCCAAAAGGATAATATTTATCTTTGTGAAGGGTGTGTATGGTGAAAACATCAAGTCGAAATGTGCTGTATTCACATCCAACCTCTTCTGCTGCCAGATGGTCCCACGTAAATCATACTCCAGTCATGCATGACTCTTGTCATGACTTCCTGCCTACCATATCCTTTGGGCACAGGCCAGAATTTCCTCAGGTGAGCATTCCTTGAATTCTGGTGGGATCCCTTTTCTAAAGCTTCTCACTTTAGAAAACTGAATAATTTTTACTCTTGAAAGTATCAGTGTTTCTCATACAGTCTTATGCCAGGGCATGCTAAGGCGAGAAGTAGGACAGTTGAGTAGAGCAATGGAGAATTTGACAAGGTTTGGAATAAATACTTTGGAGAGTGAGAGAGGAAGCTAGCCAAAACTTCAGAAAATATTTGATTACCCAGAGTCAGGGACAGTGATGGCTAAAGTAGATTTGAGATGACGAATTGGTGTTGTCACCACTTTATAAGCTGTTATTGTTTCCTCAAGCAGTATTCAGCTGCATATGATTTGATAAGTCAGCTGGAGAAATGCATCTATTTTTGATTTTAGAGATTAAGAGAGAAAAAATGGAAGAGTCCCTGGTGCTCCTGAGTTCCAAGGTATGTCTATGAAGTAGACTGTTGAAATAGAGTCTGGGGCTAGCCTTGAGCTTGAGTAGGCCTTCACAGCTCTGACAGTGGACGTTCCCCACATGGATGAACAGTTTCCCTGATGACAGTATGAATCGGCATCAGGGAGTTTGTAAGTGAAGACTCAGTTCCCTCTCCAGTACATGGAAAAATGAGAATCAGGAGACTAGACATGACAGGAAAAGAAGTTTTAGAATTCACTAAAGCTGTATTTCATGAATCTCAATAAAGGGGTACTCTTCAAATTAGGAAGAAAAACGATGTTGATTTAATGCCAGCAATACCAGTAATTCTCCATGGCCCTGTGGTATATTAGAGTGGGAGACTGACTCATTTCCACTCTAGAAGGCAGAGCTAGTGGTACTCATGAGAGAGAACTGCATCTTGGTTAAGGCAAAGGATGAAGGAAATTGTTTAGATCCCAAAGATATAGAAGAGTTTGTTCAAAATAGAAGGGTTTTGGAGTATAGTAGGTGAGAAAATCCAGGTGGGAAGTACAGGTAGGGAAATG
Source organism: Equus quagga (assembly GCF_021613505.1). Taxonomy (NCBI): domain Eukaryota; kingdom Metazoa; phylum Chordata; class Mammalia; order Perissodactyla; family Equidae; genus Equus; species Equus quagga. The sequence continues at coordinate 82,681,775 of NC_060282.1, read as the reverse complement.
GTGAGCAAGCCTGAATGGGTACTTGTTACATTAGTTTGCATGGATCAGAGATGACAGACGTGGAAAATATTGACAGCCTGATAAGGAAAATAGTTTTTGCTCATTTTCAAAGTGTTTATTGCTAAGATTTTTTTCTGAAGAGATTTCTCTGAAGGAATCTCTTCCAAAAAGTTAGTTGGGGAGACTTGTTAGATTCCAATACACCCACCTTCTGAAAGAAAACATTAGTTGAAATTCCTAGAAGGACCCAGGCTTCAGAAGATGGTGAAAATGAAGACCACTTTGGTGGATTGATCGGAAACATCTTTGATCAGAATTTCCCAGGTGATTTCCATATTCTTACCCTCGCTTCCTGATGAAAATGCAGTATCTCTCTGTGGCTGTGAAGATTCAGCATTACTGGAAAAGCTGTGTGGCCACTGAGGAAATGGCCCTCAGTTGGAATTCTCCCCAGGGCAAGTGGAAGCAACTAGATGGTTGTCCAATATGTCTACTGCCAAGAGAATCACAGCCAGTGGCATTTGACCCTTACCGGGTAGTTCATTTCATTTTCTCACCATGTATATATCATTAATTCAGTCATCTCCTAATTTTTAATTTTTTTATTGCATTTTTCAATGTCTGGTATAGCATGCCCCTTTATAAAAATATTTTCCACATTCAAGACTTCTATACTCAGTGCATTTATCTTACTAGAAATAAGATGACTAAGAAAGCACACTTGAGTAAGAATATGATGGGTTGAAAAAATATCTCCTATCGTAGTACAGTCTTTTACTTTTATGGTTCTGTGTGTTCTGTTTTTTATTCAAAGTGAATTCCATTTGTGTACTGGGAACAGTATCTGGCATTTTCCATTTTTGGTATCAGTGAGTTGACTGCCCTTCAGATAGATCATTTGACTTTCTGTATGCAGATAAATAAAAATAATTGCAATAGGAAAACAGATGGGATGGTAAGAGGAACACATGTTCTAGTGCCACTATGCTAATGACTCCAAGACTGTTCCATATATGGCTGGTATGAGGCTCCCGTGAATTATAGACTCAAAGGATCTGACTGATGGAAGGCACCTGAGAGGTCATCCTGGCTGGTCTCCTTCCCTATAGAGGAGTGTTTTCTACTAGATTCCTGACACATAGCCATCTGTTTAAACATTTCTAGTGAAGAGATTACTATTATTTTTGTTCTTTCTTTCTAAATTATTTTACTACTTAAGGCTATAGATTTCCCTTCAAAAAAGTATTAGTAATGCCCATCATAACCTATTAAGAATTTTATATTTACTGTCATCATTTAATACAGCTATTATTCTTTGAGTTAAGCACACATTTGTTAAACACGTCTTCTACATCCCCTTCCCTTCAGGGTATCTATTTAGCAAATCACTCTGGTACAGCTGCAAAACCAGCTACATACACCCCTAACTTTATTTTTATTAAGCCCAGATTTGCCCAGCTAATTCAGCTCTGACAAACTGTCAACTGAAGTATATAAAAAGAGACTGCAATATATTCAAAACTTTTGTGTAATATCAGATAAGTATGGCAGAAGATAATTTAATTGCTCAGGTAAATAGATCACCAAAGTCAAGGAAGTTCATTAATCAATGCCAAGGGCAGGCATGCCAGCAGACTGGTAGATTCAGACAGCAATGGGGCCATATTTAGCAGTTTTAACAATTATATCTAAATTAGCAAGGTATCTAAAATACCAATTGTATCTAAATGGAACAATTTAGCTATATATATCTAAACTCTGGAAGAAAGTTTTAGGAACCAGAATTCAGGGGAAGGAGTCCTTCACCCATGAAGGCCTAGCAAGAAGAAAGTTTTGGAATTTAGTGACAGGTATCAGAACCCAGCAGAAAATTTGTCAGAGGATAGATTCACTACAAATATTGATTGAAATGATTTAGTAAAAATAGGGAAACTAACTTAACTGGAGTTTAAGGTCAGAGCCAAACCAGGAATAAAGATATAGTTATGCTAAATTGTTATATTGCTGAATTTGCTAGGTTGTTTTGTTTTTCACTCCTTTTGTAAGAAATGATATTGAATCCATAGCCGGGGCCAAATCTGTCTGCCTTCATTTAGGGCTTAATTTGATGGAGTCTGAATGAGGAATCAGATACATCATTATACCGGAATTTAATTTACTGACTTTGAAGAACTAGTTTATAAGATGTTTCTTTGGATCGCTGAAGAGTTTACCTACAGTAAAATTTTACTTTTAATTACCTCTCTATACTAGTCCATAAAACAGCAGGTCAAAATAGGCCCTTCATTTAATACTTAACAGTGTAGAATTCTGGTTCTCCAACTCCAGTGTTGCAAAGGAGTGCTCCTTTATTTTCTGCGTCAAGAATAACAACTGCCCAATAATTCCAAAAATGCTGGCTAGTTATATTTCACATTTAAATCTATTACATTCTGCACTTGAGTCTTGTGATTAAGTGAACTATACTGTGAGCTCCAAACACTGATTTTGAAATCTGAGTTTGCCAAGAAGTAGCTTAAAGACATAATTCACATCATAGTCTCTCTGAGTCCCAGTTCTCTGTTAAAAGGAAGTTACAGTCACTGGCCCACCCGCTTCCTATAACCTTGTAAGAATTACGATACATGACTTATGTGAAAATGAAGCGTGCATGACCAAAGAGACTTTGTTCAGTCTCTAGTCAATGTCAAACATTAGTAACTGAGCAGCAGGCACCAGGAGCACAATATTTGTGATTATAAATATTATTTGGATCCATCCAGTTCAGAAATTCCTCCTAAACAGTAGCTGGTAATTTGCTTTTTATTTCCCATCATTTTACAAGGACAATATAACTTATTAGTTGAGAAGAATATAACTTCCACTTGGAATTAACTATATACAGAATAGTAAATATGTAGCCTGAGTATAAAAATAGTTATAAAAATGAGGATGACAAGGGCACTTACTAATTTTAAAGTGAAATACTTATTGTCCATTAAACACTGTGATAGAACACTAGTATAGATTCTTTATGAAGTTATTTTCTACAACGCTGTGCTTGAGGTATTCCAAACCACCATTTTACTGATGCAGAACAAAACAAAACAGGAAACCCTGTAGTTCAGAAAAGCTAAGTAGCACCCTCAAAATGAAAGAATTGGGAGTTGGATTCATGCTAACTTGTCTTTACACCATTAATAGCTACCATGTGTTAGACCAAATACATGGGAGTGAGATGAGTAGATAGGCGTATTTCTGCATAAACTATCATAATCATATAGAGCTTCAAAACTAGTGGTAAGAGTTATGAGCTATTCGTACCTGAATCACTTGGCTCACAGCTTGGTACATTGCTAAATCTTGTTTCAGTATCAAAGATTACTCTCTCTTCAAGAAGATCTTTATTAGGTAATCCCCAGACAGAAATGGCTAAAACAATGCCTTTGTGCTAGCCTTATACGAACCTTAGCAATTCATAAAACAGTTTAAATGCTTATCTTTTTCCTAGATACTATTCAATAAAATGAGCATATAACTAAGAATAATGCTTTCTGTACTTCAGAAGAGCTAAATTTTTCCCACTCCCATTTAATGTATTATTCTTGTACTACCATGTTTTTTATTGTGCTTTTTTCTTTATCTGTACTCCTTCTACAACATCTATCCATATAATGCCAGTATAAGTTTTGTGCTGATTGACGTTTATTCAAATAAAACTATTCATCCAGAATTCAAGGATTCTTAAAAATGATACTTGCACTGGAACAGATCTTTGTGCTCCTTCTCAAATTCCCTTAACTGCCTTCTTCTCTATATCTCTTGGTTGAAGCTCCACTTTTGCTGCATTGCCTCATCACTTCTAGGCTTGGAAGAAATGCCAGGGAAAATACCCTGTGCTCATGGATTGTAACAATTAATACTGCTAAAATGTCCATACTACCTAAGGCAATCTATAGATTCAATGTAATCCTTTTCAAAATTCCAGTGGCATTTTCCACAGATGTAGAACAAACAATCCTAAAGTTTATATGGAACCACAAAAGACCCCAAATAGCGAAAACAATGTTGAGAAAGAAGAATAAAGCTGAAGGCATCACACTCTTTCATTTAAAACAATAGTAATCAAAATAGTATGGTATTGGCATAAAAACTTCACATAGATCAATGGAACAGAAAAGAGAGCACACAAATAAACCCACACATAAATGGTCAATTAATTTATCACATAGGAGCCAAGAATACACAATGGGGAAAGGACAGTCTCTTGAATAAAAGGTTTTGGGAAAACTGGACAGCCACATGCAAAAGAATGAAAGTAGACCACTATCTTACAACAAAATGAATACACAAAAATGAACTCAAAATGGATTAAAAACTTGAACGTGTGACCTGAAATCATAAAACTCCTAGAATAAAACATAGGTGGTAAATTCCTTGACATCAATCTTGGTGATGACTTTTTTGGATCTGACACCAAAGCAAAGTCAACAAAAACAAAATAAACAAGTGGGACCCCCATCAAACTAAGAAGCTTCTGCATAGCAAAGGAAACCGTCAACAAAATGAAAAGGCAACCTACTGAATGGGAGAAAATATTTGCAAATCATATATCTGATAAAGTGTTAATATCCAAAATATATAAAGAACTCATACTCAATAGCAAATAATATAATAATAATTCAATTGAAAAATGGGCAGAGGATCTTAAGAGACATTTTTCCCAAAGAAGACACACATTTGGCCAACAGTACATGGAGAGGTGCCCAACATCAACTTCACTAATCATCAGAGAAATACAAATCAAAACCACAATGAGATATCACCTCACATCTGTTAGACTGGCAATTATCAAAAAGACAAGAAATAATTGTTGGTGAGGATATGGTGAAAACGGAACCCTTGTGCACTGTTGGTGGGAATGTAAATTGGTGCAGCCACTATGGGACACATTATCAAAGTTCATCAACAAATTAAGAATTGAACTACCATATGATCCAGCAATTTCATTTCTGTGTATTTACCCAAAGAAAATGAAAACACTAATTCAAAAAGATATATGCACCCTCATGTTCATTCATTGCAGCACTATTCACAATAGCCAAGACATGGAAACAACCCAAATGCCATCAATGAGTGAATGGATAAAGAAACGTCACATAGATTTACAAGGGAATATTATTCAGCCATATAAAGAAGGAAATCTTGCCCTTTGTGACAAGATGAATGGATGTTGTGGGCATTATCCTAAGTGAATAAGTCAGACAGGAAAAGATAAATACCATATGAACTCATTCTAAAAACAAAAACAAAACAAAATGAGCTCACAGATATAGAGAACAGATTGGTGGTTGCCTGAGGTGGGGGTGGATGAAATGGGTAAAGGGGGCCAAAGGTGTAAATGTCCAGCTATAAAATGAATAAGTCGTGGGGATGTAATGTACAGCATAGTGACTATAGTTAATGATACTGTATTGCATATTGCATAGAAGAGTGGATATTTAAAGTTCTTATCATGAGAAAAAAATTTTGTAATTATGTAGGATGATGGAAAATAACTGGATTAATTGTGGTGATCATTTTGCAATATATAGTTATCCCTCAATATCCACAGGGGATTGGTTCCCGGACCCCCACAGATACCAAAACCTGCAGATGCTTGAATCCCTTATATAAAATGGTGTAGTATTTGCATATAACCTACCCACATCCTCTAATACACTTTAAATCACCTATAGGTAACCTATAACACCTAATACAATGTAAATGCTATGTAAATAGTTGTTATACTATAATATTTAGGGAATAATGGCAGGGAAAAAATGCCTGTACATGTTCAGTACAGACACCTGTTGATCTGTGATTGTTGAATCCACAGATGCAGAACCCAAGAACACAGAGGGTCAACTGTATATAACTTTCCAGTCATTATATTGTACACCTGAAACTAATGTAATATTACATCAATCATCGTTCAATTAAAAAATGCCCACTGTGGGCATGGGTACCACGTTTCTGAGTGGTCACCAAGGGACCACATGGTGCAACCTGGAGGTACAGTGAGTAAGCTCCCTGTGGGATGAAAGTTAATAAATAAAATACATGTGAAGGGAGAGAGAGAGCAGGTGAATTCTCACACCTTTTGCTCTTCCGCATATCTTCCAGGATCAAAGCAAACAAATGGTAACCCCCTCAGGGACCTGCTGTGTCTCTTTGTGGCTCCTTGTGAAGCAAGAGTCACAATTCTCGTTCTTTTGCATCTTTCCTAGTTTCGCTTTCCTTTTATTTCCCTCAACATTCTCCCTAATAAAGCTTCAGAGTGTTCATCTTTGCCTGAGCTTTGCTTTCTAGAAAGCTACAACAATTCTTTGAATTACTTAAGAATTTGTTAATTTTATTTCTATTGCCCTTAGGTCCGTGGCTTTCAAAATTGTGCGTTTTAGTCTAGGAATTATTTCTTCAAATATATTTTAAGGAGGAAACCAACATACTTAGATCTGCCAAGTTTGAAGTAGAGAGGTGTGTGTGTGAGAGAGAGAGAGAGAGAGACCTGGAAATATACCCTTTTGTCTCCCTTTCCCTGGGGAAATGCTGAAGCATATCTCATGAACCCTTCGAGCTTACTTTGCAGAAGATGATTTGGAAATAAGTGCTCCATTTTGTTGTTCCTTGTTACTTCACACCACCGTTACAATGCAGAGACCTCTGAAGTGCAGTTCCCCTCTAACGTACCCTCAGGAATGCTTGTTAAGGTCGATCGAAACGGGAACACTGTCTCCTCTTTGCTATTGTAAGATCTCTCTCCTTCTCTCCCTGAGATTTTCCAGATATTCGTCAGGAAGAGAGCAAGTTATATTCTGAGTACTCCCTGAAAAACAATATTCCTCCCTTTCTTAGATGATTTCTACTTGCTGTTTCCTTCCCCGGTCACATCGCACATCACTCACCCTAGCGTTAGCAGCTCTTTTTTTGTTTTTTAGTGGACTCTTGCATTTGCACATACATATTTCTTATAGAAGTATTTTTAAACTATCAAGGGGTAATCAAATGTAAGTTTCATAAGAATTGTAAGAGCTCTACTTGTTTTTGAAACTGAACTCCCTGAATACAGTTACACAAAAGCTTTACTGGAACTTGCATTTCTTGAATATCTAAAATTCATCCCCATCAGCATTTATAGAGATCATACCGTATTGAAGATCCTTTACTAAGAAATAGAGTCACACAAACAGAAATATGATATCAGAGTCTACTGGAAAATACAAATATACAGGAATGGCAGGATTCAGGTTGGATGCCCGACATTAACAAATAAAAACAAAGTGCTGTGGAGTACAGAGGTGGTAAATGATTAATATCAACTGAGAGGATCCTGGAAGGCTTCCTGGAGTAGAGGACATTTGAGCTGAAACTTAACACTATTTAAACAGCCTAAGAAGGTATAAGGTACAGAGAAAGAAGCATGGGCAAAGATGTGGAGACGGGATATGCTTGGATCACAGCAAGTATTCTGAGAACTGAGGAGCCCAGTTTTCACTTGTAACGCAGTTACCACCAGCAGTCCAAACATTTTGGGAGGCAGAATGCTCTAGTATAAAGCAGGCTGGCGTGCCACTCCACACTCGCAGAGTTTTTAAGTGCTTAACACATGTTCGGTACACTTTGCACTTATAAACATTGTGCGATATCCAACATAGCTTATAGGGTGTCTTGGCTAAGATCTGGAGGAGGAGTGTGAATGAAGTCCAGTGTCTGATTTGTGCCCCAGACATTTCAATTTTCCAACCAAAAAATACCATTCCTACTGTGCAAATAATTCTAGGATCCAAAAATATCAAGTGAAAACAGCTAGAGCATCGCAGGAATGTTAGGAGCGTGTCTATCGCAGCTATGGGAACAAAGTGGGCCCTAATTACTTTGTACCTTTAGGACGTTTTGGATCATTGAGAGTCCACAGACCCTTCCCAAGGCCTCCACCTCCCATCAGTGCTGAAGGGAGAATGTGCAAAGGAGGCCAGCTGCTTCCTGCCAGCCTCTGGTCCCTTACCACATCTCCAGCCTCCTCCCAGCAGTGTCAGGTCTGTTCAGAATCTGGGTCTGTTTAGACTCAGAGTCTCTGCTTCTGTGCTACCCTGAAAGTCAAAGGAGAGATTTCCCAATTAGACCAGAACATGTGCAGCTCTGCTTGCAAATGTGTCACATTAGCTTGGATTCAAGTGTAAGTCAGAAAACCTGTAGTCAACCTCCTACTTACATCTGTGCATAAGCACACAAGCAACCGCAGGGTTGTTCGGGCTAAACAGATGGATGGTCCTGTCAGGAACAGATTGCGCCAGAGCTGGGATGTAGGATGTAATGCCACCCCCTCTGAACCGAGAAGCACATTCAGTAGCAGAAAAGACGTCCTTTTTAATGTAGATATTCTTTTTTAATTCTCTACATTCAACTGTTTCTAAGGAAAGGTTAAATCCTTTTGTCCCCCATAAGTTTTTCTATTAGTTTTATTTATTTCATTCTGTTGGATTCAGCTCATATTATAACCACTTAATAATCACCGTTATTCATGCCTTAACGCTGTGCAAACATCAAACATCATTAGCTTAGTTGATTAACAGAAAGATTGTCCATAGAACATACAATATATTTTACATTGAACAAACCAAGCAAATGACACTATATTCTGATACTGTCATAAATAACCTGAAAACTACTTTTACTTAAAATGTATTTACTTTGTATATCTGAAATATCTAAAATACTATTCTTTTATGTGAACACATGCATAACATTTTCAAATAAATAAAGTCTTAATAGTAAATATAAAATTATAATCCAGGATTGTGCATAAAATTAGCGTTAATGTATTGCAAAGATTGTATTACTGAAAATGAAAGCTTTATGATAGTTCATTTTAATAATTTTGTCTTTCTACTTTGAGGTAAAGAAAATTTATTTTAAATGAAGACTGTATTTAAAACTCCATCTCTAACAGTTGTACATATCAAATGAGTTGATAGGAAGGAAAATTTTTAAATGCAACAAAAATCTGATTGCATTATTTGCTGTTAGGTAGGTATGTGCTAAATTATCTTACATGTCTCATAAGCTATTAATTTTGTTGAGTCACGTGGCTCCTCTGTCCAGATAGTCAGCAGTTCAGTGGCTTAAAGAATTTTGGAAGAGATTTATGTTTATATGATTTTTTTCCTTAGCACTCAAGTTAATAAATATCAACATTAGTCTTTCTGAACAGTTATGACTTTTACATATAAAACATATATTACATGCAAAAATTTAGTGCTAGTGTTTTAGAAGTTATATCGTTAAAAATGGCACAATTACCTTTAACAAGATGACTTCGTTCTACATGTTATATAGAAATCATCATCTGAGGGATAAAAGAGTCTCAGAGAATTGTTACAAAGAAAGTTTTATTTTATAGTGAAAAAAAGGATAATTCAACTGACCAAAGCTGCTTCATTGTCTACTTTTCCTATTCTGTTTTGAATATTGAAATTCTTTTTAAAATGATGTTAAAAAAAGAATAACCCTATTTAGAAATCCATCATTTAATGTGGAGGCAGCACAATATGGTTGTATAGATCTAAAGGTTTGTTTAAAGTGAATATGTAGCATTTTCAAGGAAAGGAATTTCAATTTTCACACACATTTACATCAGTTGAATAAAACAATTATATAGACTGTTTTGATTGTAACTTCAAGTTCATCATATTTATAATTACCTCTCCAATTAGAGAGATCATGCTTAAAACTACCCACAATTGAAACATTTGCCTATTATTATAGCCAATGAGAGAATGGAAGTGGAGAAGAGGTTGTTGAATAAATTATTTGCATTCGTTTAATTAACAAGTGTTTATTAAAGAGGGTTCTATTAAAAGTGTTTATTAAGCAATGATATGTGCTGGAAACACAAAGATTTCTGGGACTTGTCTGTTCACAGGGAGCTCACAGTCTAATGGGAGATGTAAACGTAGAAACATAGTGAGTGCTAGAGGTGAGGAAATTTCCAAGAAAAGTGTTGAAGGTGCAGCCTGGTTTCTTCTTACTGCTTAAAACAAAATGTGAAAGGAGAAAGATAAGATGAGGGAATAATTATCAAACAAAAAGAAAACAAGATGAAAACTTAGGAAGTTTTCAGCCTATCCAGAAGGCCAAAGACTCTAAAATTAAGAGATTCACTATCTGGAAAGCGTACCTTAGAGAAAAACTTGAGAGTGTGGCTATACAACCTTTTACTAGTGCCTCGAAAGATCAGAGTATTCAGCAACAGAAAAGTTTCTTTGAAGAGACTGAAGGTGTGACTCAGATCTCTTCAATCAAATAAGAGAGTGTCTTGGAAGCTTAAAATTTGTCTCTCAGAGATCTCAGAGAAAGCCAAAAATAGGAAGGGGATTATCTGGGAAAGATCTGTGGACCAATCTCTTGGCCAGTGGAGTGAATACACGGGATATACACAGGAAATCCACTAAGTTCTTGAAACTGTTACATCAGCAGAAGTGCACCTGGAGTGGACTGAGACAGAGAGAATTTAAAGAAAAAAAGAGTGTCAGAATCCCAGAATTCTACAAACAGGAGACAGGCTGATAACTAATTCACTGAAAATACATGGTACCTGTCATGATAAAGGAAGGATAGCTCAGAGGGTGGATCTGTGAGCCCAAAGGGCAGACCCAGAAACCATAGAAAATTATCCCCACGGCTTGTTACCCAGTGGAGTTTGCTTGAATGTATTTTGGAATTGCTTGGGACTATAACTCCTTTCTTCTTTCCATTTTCTCCCTTTTTGAACCGGGATGTCCATAAATGTTATCCTATGCCTGTCTCATCACTGGGGAGTGAATACCTGGTTTCTTTAGTTTCACAGGGCCACAGATGAAGATTAATTGTGCTCCAATTAGAACCAGAGCTTCACCAAACTAAATTTGTATGATATACACGATGAGGTTTGGAATTTTTGAGCTAATATGACTTAGAGGAGATTTTGGACCTTGAGTTGGTGATATCATGGGTTAAGACCTTAGGTGACTTCAGGATGAGGTAAATATATTTGAGGTGGGTATAAAGCTTTGGGAACTAGAGGGCAGACTACGGTAGGCAGAATAATGGACCCCCCCAAAGATGTCCTTGCCCTAACTCCTGGCATCTGTGACTACGTTCCTTCACATGGGAAAAGAGAACTTCCAAAGGTGACTAAGGGTAGAACCTCAAGGATCAGGAGATTTTCCTTGCTTGTCAGGGTGAGCCCAATCTGATCACTCTAATGAGTCGTTGGGAGTGAAGAACCTTTCTGGGCTGAGTCAGAGAGATGATAGGATGAGATAGATTTGATGCCTCATTGCTGTTTCTAAGATATAGGGGCTACAAACATGGACTAGACAGAGGTCTCTGGGAGCTACAAGCAGACCTCAGATGACAGCCAACAAGGAAATTGAGAACTCACCTCCATGACTGCATGGGAATGAATTCTACCAACAACTCAAATGAGCAAGAAAACAGGTCTTTCCCAGAGCCTCCAGAAAGAAACGCAGCCACCAACGCCTTGACGTTAGCCCGGGGAGACCAGTGTCAGATTTCTGACCGACAGAACTGTTAGATGGTAAATTCTTGTTATTTAAGCCACTAACTTTGTAGTAATTTGTTATGGTAGTTATAGAATCTTAATACAGGTGCCATGAAACAGGTGAAAGTTAAGCAAAGTCTTAAAGGAAATGAGTAAAAGTCTGCCGTGAAAGAGCAAGATAAAGATGCTTAAATGGCATGGTTTCCCATGTGGAACTGTAGGTGTCATCAGACAGAAACACGGGAGACAGATGCTGCTATGGGTGTAATAAGTAAAACAACTTCCAGGTAATAATTTCTTATAGTGCATCAAGCACAGTGCTAAGTAGAGTTTTCTCTTTTCATGTGGAAGGTGGAATAGTATAATACTTAAGAAAGAAATATATAAAGGTATTATAAACATTTGAAGTGCATAGGTATATCCAGATTCAGATACCTAAAGTAGGTTGGATAAATGAATTTTTATCACAAAAAATATTTGAGAATAATCACATATATATTTAGATGATATCATGGATACAAATAAATGTATCCAAGGACACTAAGTGAGAAGAGAGTTAAGGATGGTAACAAGGAAATATTGTGTCTTAAGAGTTGACTGAGGAAGAGAAGCTGGTGATGTAATCTAATGAGACATTTCAAAAATACGAGCATTACGCTTATGTTGACCAAGAAAGTAAAAGAGGAATTTCAAGAACAGATTTCTCAACAGTCAAATGCAGCAGAGATGTCAAGTAGACAAAAACTGAAAAGTAACCAGTGGCTTCAGCAAGTAGAAGATAATAGCAACCTTAGAAACAGCCGTTCCCATTAAGAGGTAAAGTTAGAAGCCAAATTCTCCACACAGTAAAAGGCTCATGGGAGGCAAGGAAGTGGAAAGAATAAAGTGATCTACAATTTCAAGATGCTTAGCTAAGAAGGCAAGAAGGGAAGAGTCAATGGTGATGTGGGATGGAACGAGAGTTGTTTTCTATGCAATTTAATATGGCAGAAAAGAAAAACATGGCAGGGAGGGAGATTTTTGAATATGACTGAAGAAGGAGGGAAATTGAAAAAAATACGATCATGAGGAAGGGAATGAGTTCAAGGGACAGGCTGAAGACATAATCTTGATTGAGGAAGAGCCTTACCATTTCCTATGAGATCAGAGGTAAAAATGAGCAATGATGCAGTGGAGTTTATTGGGGAGTAGAGTGGAAGAGAAGTCAAGGTCATCTGTACCTGAGAGCTTCTGCAATATCTGTATAATGACACATGTTTGTCTACTGGGAGGAGCATGAGGACAGAGTGAGGATTATTGAGCA